>NC_056751.1:545005358-545099942 GCF_019279795.1 Protopterus annectens
ATGACACCAGCCAAGAAATGCTTGCACTCCAGCTAAATATCATAAGTGTGTAAGAGTGCACTCCAGCTAAATATCGTAAGGGTGTAAGAGTGCACTCCAGCTAAGTATCATAAGGGTGTAAGAGTGCACTCCAGCTAAATATCGTAAGGGTGTAAGAGTGCACTCCAGCTAAATATCATAAGGGTGTAAGAGTGCACTCCAGCTAAATATCGTAAGGGTGTAAGAGTGCACTCCAGCTAAATATCATAAGGGTGTAAGAGTGCACTCCATCTAAATATCATAAGGGTGTAAGAGTGCACTCCATCTAAATATCATAAGGGTGTAAGTGTGCACTCCAGCTAAATATCGTAAGGATGTAAGAGTGCACTCCAGCTAAATATCATAAGGGTGTAAGAGTGCACTCCAGTTAAATATCATAAGGGTGTAAGAGTGCACTCCAGCTAAATATCATAAGGGTGTAAGAGTGCACTCCAGCTAAATATCGTAAGGGTGTAAGAGTGCACTCCAGCTAAATATCATAAGGGTGTAAGAGTGCACTCCAGCTAAATATCATAAGGGTGCAAGAGTACACACATGCTTTGTACAGGCATGGCACACAGTGTATTTTCAATCTAACGGGGTGACGTGAGCATCAAAATATAGCCACTCTCTGCTGGATAATAAATATAATCCCCTGCTATTCCATCTCCATTCTGCTATCTTTCAATGCCTAGAATGCGGATATATACAGGGGCTGATAAGAGACTGGCCTTTTGGGGGCACACGTAGATAGTAGCAAACATTTTATCATCATCATCATTATATGCAGTGGCTTGCAACATTACATGCCATTATAGAGATATGCTTCTTGAATGGACCAGGTATTTTGCCAGTGCTGTTGTTTAGGAAGTTTCTGAATTTCAAAATCACACAGTGACAGTAAATGAAATGGAATGTAGTGTCTCATATCTTCATCTTGTAAGATAAACATATAAAATGATATTCAGGAATAATGCAGTTACTTTTTATTGTTGACTTTTAGCCCTCTTCTGTGATTATTACAATACCCCGGGAACATGCGGCTGGCATTATCAACCGTGCGGTGCACCTTGTATGAAGACGTGTAAAAATCCCAGTGGACTTTGTTCAAGCCAGATTCCAGGATTAGAAGGTATGGCCGAACATCTTTATTTTTCTATATTTGATTCAATGATTCCTGAAAAAAAAAAAAGAAAGAAATGTTTACTATAGTAAAACTGATCACACCCTGTAAATAATATGTTAAGATCATGAGTTTGTTAGTTTGCAGCTATGAGAAGGCAAAATTCCCTAAGATGTAAATGCACATCATCTCACTGAAGGTATACATGCAAATCAGTGTAAAGTAATGGTGTATGAAATTATGTTCAGAGTATGACATTAATTCAGTGTTGTATATGATTTAGCTTAACTGATACCATTTGGGCAGCTAGTTTTAACCACATTTAGTAATCAAACACTTCCAGATCTAGCTCCTTCATATTACCAGGGCTCATAATCTCCTCCTTTGTCAAACCTAATAGGCTGTAAAATGACCCTTGCAATAGATATTTGGGTGAATATCACATGTGAATTGCATAGTGTACATTATTTTATCTGTCTGATGGAAAACATACATGGGAGCAGTTGGAACAAAGAGTTTTAATCAAAATGCATGCATCTAATGAAGTTTTGTTTCAGCTATAAAACCGGGTCTATATTAAAAACACAAGTGTTTACTTGCCCAAACACCTAAACGCCGACACATATTTCCTGAACCACAAATACACCGAATGCCCTAAACCACGAAATTCAAAAACTCGAAATGTCATAATTGTCCCATCCCACTGTCCACTACATACTACCTAGACAAACAAACTAAATAAACCACATACATACACTAAACAAAACCCTACTTCTAACCCTAAACTAAACCCTAATTCTAACCCTACACTTAATCTTGCATATACGATCATGTATGCACTTAACTTAACCCGCACCCTAACACTAAGGTCCGTAACTATCACACACTTTCCTTAAAAACTATACCCAAACAAACTAAATAATCCACACACATACACTTAATAAAACCCTACTTCTAACCCTACACTAAATCTAACATACATTACCATTTATGCACTTACCTTAACCCACACCTTAACCCTAAGGTCCGTAACTATCACACACTTACCTTAGGGAGCTATACCGCAGAAGGGCCAGCCATGACAATTCGATATTTCGGATTTTGCGCATCAGGACAATCAATGTTTTTGCGGTTCGATGAAGACATGTCGGCGTTTAGGTATTCGGGTAAGTAAACATTCGTGTTTTTAATATAAACCCATAAAACCTTAACCTTGCTGGAGTTCATCCTATGAATAAGGTTATTATTCATAACAGGATGAAGCACCAAGTGATGGAGCCCTGACAGTAACTCACATGGACAGAGCTCAGACTTTGACCTTAACTCACATGGGCCCTGGTTTGATTATCATCCTGGCAGTTTGAAATGACAGCCAGGAAAGAAAAGGAATAATGTGACATGGTCTCTCAACTCTTCCCACTAAGGGTGCATGCATTAGAGAAAGTCCTCCTTCATTGCATCCCTGGTGGAGACCAGTAAACTAATGAAGAAATATGTTTAAAAGGGCAAAGACAGAGTTACTGAGGATCTACATCATCCAAATGAAGTATGTTGCTAAAATGCCAATACTGTTCCTATTGTACACCTACCTCTTGAGCTCTAGCTTACATGTGTTTCAGAGGGTAGGGCATAATCTAAAAAATCCATTATAGCATCGATGTGCTCTTGCTGTAGCCTTCCCATCTCTTGGAGATTTACTGAGGCATGTGTGAGAGGCTAAGGCATAAGCAAAACCTCCCTGATGGCTGCTATTATAACAGGCATCTAGTAATCAGTAGTAACTGATAATTTGGTAGATAGTTAGTAGGCATGAGAGAAAAAAAAATCAAGAAACAAATAAAACAGTATCTGGGACACAGCCATCTCATGACATATATTACTCGATAATATGTCATTGTCATCACATTGCCTGGGACACAGCCATCTCATGACATATATTACTCTATAATATGTCATTTTCATCCCATTGTCTGGGACACAGCCATCTCATGACAGATATTACTCTATAATATGTCATTTTCATCACATTGTCTGGGAGACAGCCATCTCATGACATATATTACTCTATAATATGTCATTTTCATCACATTGCCTGGGACACAGCCATCTCATGACATATATTACTCTATAATATGTCATTTTCATCCCATTGTCTGGGACACAGCCATCTCATGACAGATATTACTCTATAATATGTCATTTTCATCCCATTGTCTGGGACACAGCCATCTCATGACATATATTACTGTATAATATGTCATTGTCATCCCATTGTCTGGGACACAGCCATCTCATGACATATATTACTCTATAATATGTCATTGTCATCCCATTGTCTGGGACACAGCCATCTCATGACATATATTACTCTATAATATGTCATTTTCATCACATTGTCTGGGACACAGCCATCTCATGACAGATATTACTCTATAATATGTCATTGTCATCCCATTGTCTGGGACACAGCCATCTCATGACAGATATTACTGTATAATATGTCATTGTCATCCCATTGTCTGGGACACAGCCATCTCATGACAGATATTACTGTATAATATGTCATTGTCATCCCATTGTCTGGGACACAGCCATCTCATGACATATATTACTGTATAATATGTCATTGCCATCCCATTGTCTGGGACACAGCCATCTCATGACATATATTACTGTATAATATGTCATTGCCATCCCATTGTCTGGGACACAGCCATCTCATGACAGATATTACTCTATAATATGTCATTGTCATCCCATTGTCTGGGACACAGCCATCTCATGACATATATTACTCTATAATATGTCATTTTCATCACATTGTCTGGGACACAGCCGTCTCATGACAGATATTACTCTATAATATGTCATTGTCATCCCATTGTCTGGGACACAGCCGTCTCATGACATATATTACTGTATAATATGTCATTGTCATCCCATTGTCTGGGACACAGCTATCTCATGACATATATTACTGTATAATATGTCATTGTCATCCCATTGTCTGGGACACAGCCGTCTCATGACATATATTACTGTATAATATGTCATTGTTATCCCATTGTCTGGGACACAGCCATCTCATGACAGATATTACTCTATAATATGTCATTGTCATCACATTGTCTGGGACACAGCCATCACATGACAGATATTACTTTATAATATGTCATTTTCATCCCATTGTCTGGGACACAGCCATCTCATGACAGATATTACTCTATAATATGTCATTTTCATCCCATTGTCTGGGAGACAGCCATCTCATGACAGATATTACTGTATAATATGTCATTGTCATCCCATTGTCTGGGAGACAGCCATCTCATGACAGATATTACTGTATAATATGTCATTGTCATCCCATTGTCTGGGAGACAGCGATCTCATGACAGATATTACTGTATAATATGTCATTGTCATCACATTGTCTGGGACACAGCCGTCTCATGACATATATTACTGTATAATATGTCATTTTCATCCCATTGTCTGGGACACAGCCGTCTCATGACATATATTACTCTATAATATGTCATTTTCATCCCATTGTCTGGGACACAGCCGTCTCATGACATATATTACTCTGTAATATGTCATTTTCATCCCATTGTCTGGGACACAGCCATCTCATGACATATATTACTCTATAATATGTCATTTTCATCCCATTGTCTAGGACACAGCCGTCTCATGAAATATACTACTCTATAATATGTCATTTTCATCACATTGTCTGGGACACAGCCATCTCATGACAGATATTACTCTATAATATGTCATTGCCATCCCATTATCTGGGACACAGCCATCCCATGACAGATATTACTCTATAATATGTCATTTTCATCACATTGTCTGGGACACAGCCATCTCATGACAGATATTACTGTATAATATGTCATTTTCATCCCATTGTCTGGGACACAGCCATCTCATGACATATATTACTCTATAATATGTCATTTTCATCACATTGTCTGGGACACAGCCATCTCATGACAGATATTACTCTATAATATGTCATTGCCATCCCATTGTTTGGGACACAGCCATCCCATGACAGATATTACTCTATAATATGTCATTTTCATCACATTGTCTGGGACACAGCCATCTCATGACAGATATTACTCTATAATATGTCATTTTCATCACATTGTCTGGGACTCAGCCATCTCATGACATATATTACTCTATAATATGTCATTTTCATCCCATTGTCTGGGAGACAGCCATCTCATGACTGATATTACTCTATAATATGTCATTGTCATCCCATTGTCTGGGACAAGGCCATCTCATAACAGATATTACTCTATAATATGTCATTGCCATCCCATTGTCTGGGACACAGCCATCTCATGACAGATATTACTCTATAATATGTCATTTTCATCCCATTGTCTGGGACACAGCCATCAAATGACTGATATTACTGTATAATATGTCATTTTTATCCCATTGTCTGGGACACAGCCATCTCATGACAGATATTACTGTATAATATGTCATTGCCATCCCATTGTCTGGGACACAGCCATCTCATGACATATATTACTCTATAATATGTCATTGTCATCCCATTGTCTGGGACACAGCCATCTCATGACAGATATTACTCTATAATATGTCATTGTCATCCCATTGTCTGGGACACAGCCATCTCATGACAGATATTACTCTATAATATGTCATTTTCATCACATTGTCTGGGACACAGCCATCTCATGACAGATATTACTCTATAATATGTAATTTTCATCACACTGTCTGGGACACAGCCGTCTCATGACATATATTACTGTATAATATGTCATTTTCATCCCATTGTCTGGGACACAGCCGTCTCATGACATATATTACTCTATAATATGTCATTTTCATCCCATTGTCTGGGACACAGCTGTCTCATGACATATATTACTCTGTAATATGTCATTTTCATCCCATTGTCTGGGACACAGCCATCTCATGACATATATTACTCTATAATATGTCATTTTCATCCCATTGTCTGGGACACAGCCGACTCATGACATATATTACTCTATAATATGTCATTTTCATCACATTGTCTGGGACACAGCCATCTCATGACAGATATTACTCTATAATATGTCATTGCCATCCCATTGTCTGGGACACAGCCATCCCATGACAGATATTACTCTATAATATGTCATTTTCATCACATTGTCTGGGACACAGCCATCTCATGACAGATATTACTGTATAATATGTCATTTTCATCCCATTGTCTGGGACACAGCCATCTCATGACATATATTACTCTATAATATGTCATTTTCATCACATTGTCTGGGACACAGCCATCTCATGACAGATATTACTCTATAATATGTCATTGCCATCCCATTGTCTGGGACACAGCCATCCCATGACAGATATTACTCTATAATATGTCATTTTCATCACATTGTCTGGGACACAGCCATCTCATGACAGATATTACTCTATAATATGTCATTTTCATCCCATTGTCTGGGACACAGCCATCTCATGACAGATATTACTCTATAGTATGTCATTTTCATCCCATTGTCTGGGAGACAGCCATCTCATGACTGATATTACTCTATAATATGTCATTGTCATCCCATTGTCTGGGACAAGGCCATCTCATAACAGATATTACTCTATAATATGTCATTGCCATCCCATTGTCTGGGACACAGTCATCTCATGACAGATATTACTCTATAATATGTCATTTTCATCCCATTGTCTGGGACACAGCCATCAAATGACTGATATTACTGTATAATATGTCATTTTTATCCCATTGTCTGGGACACAGCCATCTCATGACAGATATTACTGTATAATATGTCATTGCCATCCCATTGTCTGGGACACAGCCATCTCATGACATATATTACTCTATAATATGTCATTGTCATCCCATTGTCTGGGACACAGCCATCTCATGACAGATATTACTCTATAATATATCATTGTCATCCCATTGACTGGGACACAGCCATCTCATGACAGATATTACTCTATAATATGTCATTTTCATCACATTGTCTGGGACACAGCCATCGCATGACAGATATTACTCTATAATATGTCATTTTCATCACATTGTCTTGGACACAGCCATCTCATGACAGATATTACTCTATAATATGTCATTTTCATCACATTGTCTGGGACACAGCCATCTCATGACAGATATTACTCTATAATATGTCATTTTCATCACATTGTCTGGGACACAGCCATCCCATGACATATATTACTCTATAATATGTCACTGTCATCCCATTGTCTGGGACACAGCCATCTCATGACATATATTACTATATAATATGTCATTTTCATCACATTGCCTGGGACACAGCCATCTCATGACATATATTACTCTATAATATGTCATTTTCATCCCATTGTCTGGGACACAGCCATCTCATGACATATATTACTCTATAATATGTCATTTTCATCCCATTGTCTGGGACACAGCCATCTCATTACATATATTACTCTATAATATGTCATTTTCATCCCATTGTCTGGGACACAGCCATCTCATGACAGATATTACTCTATAATATGTCATTTTCATCCCATTGTCTGGAACACAGCCATCAAATGACTGATATTACTGTATAATATGTAATTTTTATCTCATTGTCTGGGACACAGCCATCTCATGACAGATATTACTGTATAATATGTCATTGCCATCCCATTGTCTGGGACACAGCCATCTCATGACAGATATTACTCTATAATATGTCATTGTCATCCCATTGCCCATTTTACCAACTTTCATTAATCTGCCTGGATTCATTCTCCTTAAGATAAAAGTAATATATGCAACTTAAAACTGTATGCAGGTATTAATGTGTATCATATATGTTGTCAAATTTTCGATTAAATTTCAGCTGGAACACTGTCTGCAAAGCATCTACCTACTTATATAGTTTTTCAGATGTAATCTCTCCAAATCGTTTGGGTTTCTAATACCATGATGGGAATGGACCCCAATCCTAAGTCAAAGTATGATTAAAGTTAATGAAATTAGTATTGTTTCACTCTTTGAAGCCAGCCAAAAGTGCTCTTCGCAGCACCCGCAATGTGCCCAGTAATGACTCCTTCTGCAATTCATATGGAGTTACATGCAATGGTAACATATCTAAATATGATTGTAGATTCTTTTTTATAAGACCCGTTGCTCCTACTACTATTGGAACTGTCTGGGCATCTTTCTTCCACATTGCTCTCATTTCTAATTGCAAATCCTGATATTTTATGACTTTGTGTCTCTCTGTATACAGGACACTGTAGTCAATGGGTGTGGTGATTTCAATAATCAATGCTACTTTTGTCTTCTTTTCTTGGACCACTTTATCTGGTTTTCTAGCATCTATCTTTTCAACTATTGGTAATGGGTGATCCCATGTGATGTAGACTTCATCATTTTTATGATGCTTTGTAGCTCATGCTTCCAGTGTTTTTCAGCCATTTCAGTACCATAATGTTTGCACAGTCTTGCCACATTATTATGCCGTTAAGTATACAGTCCTTCTGCCATTAGTATGTTGTAACCACTAATGAGGTTTGCAACTGTTTCCAGTTCTGTTTTACAAAACCTACATTTTTCTGTTTCTCCCACATGTTCAATGGACTTTGTAAACTGTGTACTTACCCACTATCTTGTGCCACCAATATTAACCTTTCATCTCTTGGTTTGAATTTGCCTCTCCTTAACCATTCCTGCGTTCATTCCTGATCAACATGAGGTTCTTCCAGAAGTTTTCTATACTTGCAACTATATTTAGGCATTTTCCACATTTCTTGGCTTCTCATCTGGTCCTTCACCTTATATTCTTTCTTTTGTTTTTTGGCACATTCAGTTGCTGCCTGTTTATTTTCCACTTGAGGTTTGATTTCCATTCCTGCTTGACGTCAATATGTTTCTGCTAGCCTAAGTAGGGAAGTCATCTTAGATTTATTTTCCTTATGTTTCAAAACTTTCACTACATTTGGGTCTTGTGAGCTCAGCAGATATATGTGTGGAGTCCCACGATTGCAGATCTATACATGTAATCAATTTCAAGGAGGCCTATCCCTCCTTCGGAACGAGGAATGTATAATCTTGGTATGCAGTGATTTTTATAAATCATTTGGTGAGCATGAAGCATCCTTCTTGTTTTCCTATCTAATCTATCCAACACATTTTGGGGCCAAACAGTCACTCCAAAACTGTAAGGACAGGAAGAGCAAATTGGTTTATAGTTTAGATTTTGTTCCTAGATGTCAACACTGTTTTCAGGATTAATGTAAGTCATCTAAAGTACTTCTTACTAAGTTTTATTCGCATTTGTTCATGTTTTATTGCTGATCCTTCATCAATTCCCAAATATTTATACACTCCCTCTTGCTCAAGTTCTATTCTATTTTTTACCTATATACTGTATGAATTTCACAATGTAATTAAAAGTATTTCTTGAAGTTACCATGTATTGCAAGTAGCAATGCAGTTAAATCTCATTTGCAAAATTGCATCCTTTAGGTTGCTACCCAGCCTGTTCAGATGAAGAATATTTTGATGAGGACATGATGTACTGTGTACCTTTCGAGCAGTGTGGCTGTTATGATGAAAGTGGAAATCGCTATGGAAAGGGAGAAGTGGTGCCATCCAAAAATAACTGTGAATTCTGGTAGGCTTTTTCACACCTGCAGTAATAATAATAATAATAAGGGAACAGATCTGTATATTGAAAATGATGCATAAAGAAATAATGAATAACTTTAATTATCACATTCTCATGAGTCTCAAATTTAATTTTCTCAGCTACTGTGCAAGAGAAGGAATAGCATGCCAGTTTGAGCCCAAAGGTATGTTTTTTTTTATTTTATTGTATTTTAATTTAATCTGTTTTCAAGGATAGTGCATTGATCAAAAGTGACCATTTGAAGGCACAGCCCAGATGGAAAAAAATCCACAACCTGAAAATAATGGCAATAGAAAATACAAATAATAACAAGGATGTACAAAAAATTATAAGCTCCATATACAGTAAGATGTACGTAAAACATATAATGTGTTAAAATTGCAACAGATTATATAGCACATAAACAAAAAGTCCAAATGTATTTATATCTGCACAAAATTGAAGACAGAGGAGATGGGAGGGGATTTCTTGACTATTAAATGATATAAAGTAGTGGTAGGGTAGGTGATAATGCCCTTTTAGGAGACAGGTCCATTCTGTTATTGCTACAGGTATGATTTAAGATGTTTTCCATGTCTGCAAGTAAACATTATTAAACCTATATTACCATGTTGTGTTGCTGCTTTTTACAGCTGTGGGATTTCAATTTATAATGGGATCCTGAAAACTTTCTTTGTTAAAAATGTCATCAGCCTTTCCAGTCTCTACAAATAACTTATGTTTTTATAATTCTCTAGGACTAGATAATATGACATGATAATTACATGAAACTTCTGTGGTAATCCTACAGACAGATGTCAAAAGGACACACATAGTATGATCATTGTAAATAAAGAAACAATGTCTTTTTTTCCAGTGTAGTTATTTATGAATCTCAAAATAAGTTCTGCATTTTATTAGCAAATAGAGTGGTATGTGATACAACAGTAAATTACTGGCTTCTTCTAAAGTCTTGCACTAGTAGCTTAAGTGAAATAAGCAGTGTACTATATTGCCATTCAACGCTGACTAGCTGTTTTTAAGGAATCCATTTCTGCTTTAACTAGACATTTCATTTAAAAAAGTCCATCTGTAGAACTGTGATTTATTTCTGATGTATAGTCTACAAACATGCAGTCACGTTGTCATAATAACTGCTTTTGCAGCCTGTTATTGTTACTATGATGGTATGAGGTACCCGTATGACTCCAAGATCTACGACACCACAGATGGAATTGGCGGGTGTATTACAGCAACTTGTGGTGTCAATGGAACAATCCACAGAGATGTGTACACATGCTCCATTTCCACTACGACACCAACTACTCCATTCTCATTTTCCACAGCAACTCCGACCTTCAGTACTCCATCACAGTCTGGTATGTTACTGATATGTTTTACTGGTGTTGGGTTATTTCTTCTGTAAGTATGTACTTCCAAATGTCATAGGGTATTTTATTTTGTTTCTGAAACACCATTCTCACTGCAGCTTATGTCTCTTTCATTACATAGTTTCCTGCTGCCATTAATGACATCATTAAACAGTTTCATTTTTAGCAACTTTTCAATAATGTTACTAAGGGACATAGCTGAAATGAGGATGTTTGATCTTAATAAACAGTAATTATTGCTTGAAGAACATTGAAAAATAGGAGAAATCCTATTGTATACCACTCAAGTGTACCTCATTATGAGGAACGGTTCCTCATCTGGGGTCTTAAAACATTCATGTTCCTCGAAGTTCCACATTGAAAGGATCTGTCACACATTCAGTATTAGCAGTTCTTTAACTGATATCCATGGTAAATAGAACTGAATCATACTAATTTATTAAAAGAACTAGTATACAATTAAAAATATCACATTTCAACCATCCTATGAGCTTCCTAGATGAAGCTGTTATTAAGCTGTAAGTCAGTGTTCCACATTTTGCGCATTTGTTCCACATTTTGAAAGGTAGTGATCCTCATTTTGGAGATGGAAGGTTGAGAGTATGTCCTGTTGTGTTTACCTTGTTGACTTAAACTGCTGAGATTTGTTTCAGATTTATATTTTCTATGGTATCTGCTTAAGAAATATAGCTGTTATTGCTTTTTCTGAAGTAAGAAGTTGTTACTGTTTATGTCTCTAACTTCCCCTCAAAGATAGATGCTAATACCTTTTGTGGTAATCCATTTATATAAGAAAACTGGATCCCATAACATAGTTTATATGATTCATACAACACATTTATGAAATTAACTTTTAACTCAAAGCTAGTCAGCATTTAAATTTGGAATACAGTCAGTATGGTAGGCCTATTAGACTGCTATAGTACAAATATATTAAAAAAAATATAAAAAGTTACTATAGGAGAACAAGAACATAAAGCATCATGTCCTGAAATTTTGTGCCTCATGTCTTGTTCATTCAGGAGCACTTACCCTAAGCAAGAGGGTATTCTGGCTGAAAACAGAATGAATATGAAGTTTCTTGATGTAGGCCCTCAAGCAATCTGGCTTCCAAATCTGGAAGGAAATATCAAATTTATGTCTATTAGCTTATGTCAAAGATAGTGTTAGCTTAAGTCATACTTAGCATCAACTGAAATAAAGCCCTTGGATGCACTGCAAATGGACATAGAAACACAGAAGCATAGAGTTTGTTGGCATATACTGACTGTAATTTTAACATGGTCTTAATAATCCTGCCTGTTATAAAAGTACTATGCTAATGACCATTTCCTTGTCAAATATAAAGTAGGATTTACCCAGGACAACTGTGGTCATCTGAGTGGGTAACTCCTGGTGGGTGTGAGATTATCTCCCGTTCACCCAGTTATTAGTATTTTACATTGAAATTATTAAAATGCCTGTTTGGAGTTTGTGTATTCTCCCTGTGTCACTCTTGGGTTCCTCCCACCTCCAAAAACATGCAGAGTGTTTCCATCTCATACTCTCCAAAGAATGGAGCTGTGGGCAGCACAGACTCCATGTGTTGCCCTATAAGGGGAATAGTTGTATAGACCAACTGCTTTGGCCATCTACTGTGGTGCATAGTATCCTCAACATAGGAGAACACTGATCACAGACTGCACACAGTGGGAGGGCTAGTCACTCGACAGTTAAAATATGGTTCTGGGTGATTTAGTTATGTTGACTAATTTCACCAAATGGGCATGGGTATTTGCTGTTAATAAGTGGATTGAGGACCTGACCTACTCTGACCTATGCTAGGCATCTATGCTAATGGTGGGAGGAGTTGTGTCCTTATTGCTGAGTGTGTGCCTGCCATAAAGCCCAGCAGCCCTGAGTCAATAAGCTACTGGCCAGGCAGTGTCCAATTGCCCAGCTTGGGTTACCTAGGATAGCTCTTTTGAGTGAAAGCTGGACATAAAACCAATCAACCTGCCAAGCATGAACTAAGAATTGCTACACTCAATGTAGGTTCACTGACAGCATGCAGCTTGGAAGTGGATGACATGATGCTAAGGAGTAGGCTGGACATCCTATGTATCCAGGAGAGATGATGGAAATGCAGTGCAGCAGAACCACTTAGCTTGGGATCCAGAATCTACTAGTCAGGAGGTAGACAGACTAGAAATGGTGTGGGAATGGTGGTGAGGGAGAGGCTTCAGAAGACAGCGTGGGATGTCATCAGAATTATTAACAGATTCATGGCAATCAGACTCCAGCTTAATGGTAGGGCAGTATTCATAATCTCAGCCTATGCCCTACAACAGGGTTTTGATAGTGACAAATAGAGTACATTCAGATAGCAGTTACAGAACTTGCTAGATAAAGCAGGACAACATGAATTGGTGTTAATAATAAGTGACTTGAATCCACATATCAAGACAGACAGAACAGGATATGAGGACTGTCTTGGACTAAATGAGTGGGGCAACAAGAATAAAAAAGGAGGGATTATTCCAGACTTCTGTCTGGCAAATGGCTTGATAGTAGCCAACACATGGTTCAGAAAGAAAGACAGTCACAAGATCACATACAAGAGTGGCCGACATGTTATGCAGGTAGACATTCTCCTAGTAAAGAAAGGGCACTGGAGTAGAATCAGTGATTGCAAAGTCATCCCCATTGAAACAGTCGGCCCACATAATAAACCACTGGTTGCCACAATCAGCTGCAAGAAGTGGTCAGGGAAGGCTCTAAGATCAACAGAGACTAGGCTGAAGACCTGGAAGTTGACTGGAGAGAAAGCACAAGAGTTCAAGGAATTACTCAAGGCTCTAGCACCTAAAGAAGAAGCGGAAATATGTGGAGATGAAGATGAATGCAAGTGCCATGTGTGAGGACTATATAACAGATATGCAGCTGAGCCAGGTATGGAAATAAGGCACGTAAGGAAAGCTGATAGTAGAATGCAGATGTTCAGGAAGTCATCAAAAGAAAGAAGGAATGCAGTAAAAGTGAGAGACAGAAAATACAGACCAGGCTAGGAAGGAATACTGGTTGGCTGACAATTAGTTTCTGGTATTTAAGCCCCATGTTTGAGCAGTTTTCTGCTTGTTTGCCCATTGTGCAGTACTGTGCACTGCCACAGAATTGTGCACCATAGCTGGACAGATAACTTTGACAATTTTCCCTTAGATAAAGCTGTAGCACATTAGTGTAGTCCTCATCCTTAGTACTTTTCCAGTCTAAGAAATACCGCTAGTGAGCTGAGACCCATTAAGCCACTAGCAAAAAAAAAAAAAAAACCTGCAGAAATATCCACCTACTGAGCACCTCCTTGTTCAGTCCCGAAAAGCCCAGCTTTGTGATAACAGTTCTTCAACCTAGCATTATGGACAGTTGGTCTACCCTTGTTTCTCCTGAAACACTTGCTGACTTGGGTCTCCTGAGGCAGTGTAGCAATTGTCTCATGTACACTGACAACCCTCTACTAATAACTCACTCAAGTACAGAATGCAAGAGATGCATCTACCCCAGAATTCTCGAATCCTTCCTCTCTCGCATTCAAACCAGTAACACTGAAGCGGTCGTCAAGCCACCCACCACTACTCATGCACATAGTACCACTACTCTTACACATAGTACACATCAAACACATAAATCAACATGTGCAGAGGTTCTCTCAAAAAACTTACTGAAACACAAACACCAGTGACCTCAAAAACACAAAACTGCTACAACTAACACAGTTCCCACAGCACCCATGACACATACACCAGTGTCTCACCTACCAAGCCCGTAAGGCATAACACTCAAATTTTCTTTTCACTGGAGACTCCTTAGTGAGACATACAGATGTCCCACTCACCAGGCTGGACAAGGAGAAAATCACGGTCAGCTGTCTGTCCAGTGCCAGAATTCATCAGATAACGCATGCACTCAGGTCTCTCAGTAACAAGTATCATTATGACTCTGTTACAGCTCATGTTGGAGTGAATGACCTGAGATTTACCTCACTGGACTATATGAAGAGAGACATGATTGAGCTCTCTGAGTATGTGTGCCAAGCAAGTATGTCCCTAGCCTTGAGCAATATACTACCCTCACATAGAACGATGGCACAATAAAAACAAAAATTGATTGATTTCAATGATTGGCTTAGTCTTTGGTGTCATTCACAGGGGATCCAGTTTATGTCAGCCTGGGAGGTCGTGGTCAACAAACCTCACTGCTTTGCCAGAGATGGTTTGCACCTGGCACCACTAGGCTTTCAGCTGCTGGCAAAGGCTCTTGCCTCCCTCAAAGTGTCTTTTTTAGGCAAGGTCTTGAAAGAAAACTTACTGATGTGAAATTTGCCAATCATAACAAAATAAGAGTTATGCTGCTAAATGCTAGAAGCTTAAACCAAAAACTGTACACCCTAGAAGTACTTCTGTGACTGGAAGATGTAGATGTCTGTGCAGTCACAGAAACCCGGTTCAAGGCCTCAGAGACTACCTCAGCCTAGCAAGGCTACATTGCCTTCCACACCTTCAGATCACAAAACAAATGTGCATGAACCAAAGAGGGCAGTGTTTCCTTCTATATTAGAGATAAATTCAACTCCTGTCTTATTAGACTGGACAACTCCATGTTGTTACTCCAAGTTCAGGTTACTGTGGGTAAGAGCCCCATTTGAGTCATAGCGAGGTATAGATCCCCCTCCATGGGTCATAATGCGCATGAAGTCTACTTGACCAAACTGGAATCAATACAAATATTGCCGAACACTCTGGTTATGAGGGATTTTAGTTATCTCATCATCAAATTGGAAACCTACTCCAGCCCAAACTCACTAGCGCAAAAGTGCCTTGACTTTGTTAACTCAAATGCTCTGGAACAAATGGTTCAAACCCTGACAAGAGGAACAAACATACTAGAGCTGGGTCTCACTAACATGTCAAACAGATGCACTGCTGCAACTGTCGGACCTTCATTAGTTAAATCTGGCCAAAAATCTGTCACCTTCAAGCTGGCACTAACACCAGAATTCAAAAGGGGTGAAGTTGGATAAAAAATTCAACAAGGCAAACTATACCCTCCAAGGGGTAGGTATAAATGCATTCCAAGCCCCAGACCCAGCTGGAAGTGGTAACTACACCGAAGCTTACACTAAAGCCCTGTACAATTACTTGCATAGTGTATAGACTTGGCTGCTTCAGAGAGAATCAAACCCAGACCCCCAAGTAAAAACAAGTCACCCTGGTGGGCATCCAGCACCAACAAACTTTACAACAAAATTAAAAAAAATTTGCTGTCCAAGAAAACCAAGGCAAGGCCCCACAAATGGAAAAGCACCCTCCTCAGACTCAACACGCAAATAAGACAACATGTCAAATCCTCTAAAGGCATCTTTGAGAAAAACCTAGCTAGCACAGACAAGGATAACCATAAGGCCTTTTACAGCTACATACATAGCCTAAAGGAAAGGGCCCAAGCATGTGCTGAAGTTGTAACTAATGGCATCACACAAACTGCTCACATAGATAGCGAACCTGCTAGCAGATAGATCTGTCAAAAATTTCACTCCCTTATCCCCTCCAAACTTACCACAAACCTTCCTCCCAACTTCTTCCTCACTCTACATATTTGAAGAGCAGGTCATTAAAGCCTTGTCCAAGGAAATAAAAAAAACACAGCCTCTCTGGGACCAGATGACATCCCAGACTGTCTTCTAAACAAGCTAAAACATGAACTATCATCACCATTATGTACCCTATTCAAGCATAGCCTAACCGCAGGCTTTGTTCCTCGGAATGAAGAACAGCACCAGTTATTCCCATCCACAAAGGTGGCCTAGCAACAGACCCAGGGAATTATAGGCCCATAAATCTGACAAGCCTCATCTGTAAGGCCATGGAACGTATCATAATGGACCTCATTAATAAAGACATAAGTGACCTCCAAACCCTGGATCCAATCTAATTCAGCTTGATCAGATCCTGCCTGTTAAACTTGGTGGATTTCTTTGACAATGTGACCAGGGCCAGTGACATGGGAAAATCTGTGCACACAACATACCTTAACTTGGCAAAGGCTTTTGACACAATCCCACACTCAGGCATTAGCTAAAAGCTTAGCAAATTGAATGTAAACCCCCTTAGTTGTAAGATGGGTTGCCAACTGGCTCACAAACTGGACACACTCGGTCAAAGTGTGTGACTCCACATCAACCAGCAGACCTGTCACCATTGGGGTGCCACAGGGGTCAGTGCGGGGGCCCCCTACTGTTTGATATATACTTTTCAGACGTTCAGGCAAAAACTAATGGGTTGTGGCTGACCAAGCTTCTGGATGACAGCAAACTAGGAGCAAAGGAAGTTATAACCTTGCCATACTTGTCACTAATCAGGCCCATAATTGAGTATAGTGCCCCTTTTGACATATACTGTACAAAGCACCTGCAGCAACTGGAGAGACCTCAGAGGTTTCTAACAAAGAAGATCAAGGGATTCCAGCACTTGTCTTGCACAGGCCTACTAAAGTCTCTGTCACTATATTCTGTGTCGTATAGCCTTCTTAGGGGAGATGTATGCCTGACTTACAGAGCAATTTCAGACCCAAATCTACTGAATTTACTGCATATCTGTAAATCAAATGTGACTAGAGCTACCTGTTCTAGGGACCTAAATATGGCCTGCAACTTGAATAGGGTATGCTGTAGGGACAAATTTGTCTCCCAGTGATTGGCACATCTTTAGAATAGGCTACCAATTCATGTGAAACAGAGCACCTCTATGACACTGTTCAAAAAGAACCTGGACGAGTGGATGGGGCACCAGAAATTCTTACCAGAGATAGAACCCACAACCCCCTTGAACACGGGTAGTCATTACTAAACACAGTTCTGGGTATTGACTAGAGTTTCTATAGTATTGCATTGGGATGAAGCTGCCAGGCTTGAAATGAACTCTAGGTCAATAGCCTAGTAAACTCCTATGATCCTATGAGCCTATGAACAGAGTTGCTCTAGCAAGGAACAGGGCATCAGAGTCACTCTACCAGTTTCTGGAAAGTGATTCGGCAGTTGGCACAAAGAAACTCTATCAGGTTGCAAGCCAATGATAGAAAGATGAAGAAGATAGTCAGACACCCTTCATAAGGGACGCCAGAAACAACCTGCTCACTAGACCACCAGGTCATCAAAGGCATACTTCCAGCAGCTTCTGAATGAAGAAAACCCCATAGAAACTGTACTGCCCAGACACAGCCTATGATGAGAGAAGAGGAAGAGCCCACCACTGAAGAAGTAAGAACAGCACTAAGGAAAATGAAGTCAGAGAAAGCAGCAGGCTCAGATGAGGACACAGCAGATATGATAAAGATGCTGGGTGAGATAGGGGAGAAATGGCTCCTGAGGGTACTCATAGCAGTGTACAGGGAAAGTCATATCCCAGATGACTGGAGAATAAGCATACTCATACCAGGGTGCAACAAACAACAAAGGGTCCATCCACAACTGTGGGCAGTACAGAGGTATCAAACTCCTATCACATTGCATGAAAGCTCTGGAGAGCGTGATTGAAAAATGTATTCACAGAGTAGTAGAAAGTAAAATGTGAGATGAGCAGTTTGGATTCACATCAGGATGCAGCACCACTGACCTGATGTTTCCAGTGAGACAAATAGTTGAGAGGAAGCTAGAGAGGAAGAAAGAGTGCAACTGGACACTCCTAAACTTGGAGAAAGCATATGACAAGGACACAAAAAAGCTGATTTGGGCAGTTTTGCAGTGGTTTGAAGTCCAAGAAACATTGGTAAAATTAGTGAAAGCTATGTACAAGGATCCAATGATTCAATTACGAACAGTGTTTAGTCTCACAGAGGGGGTTCCCAGTTGGAGTGGGTGTGCACCAAGGTTCATGTCTGAGGCCAATGCTGTTCATTATCATGTTAGACTACATTAGCAAATAGGTCATACAGGACAGATCAACAAAGTTGCTATATGGAAATGATGTGGCATTTCAGGCAAACTCTGAACAAAAACTTCAGCAAAGGATAGCAGAATGGAATTCAAAACTGAAGGGCACATGGGATGATAAGACAGTTGTAATGGCAGCAAATGGTGGAGTTCAGAAGTTGAAAATTGAGATAGAAGGGAAAATAGTGGAAGAAGTTAAAATATTCAAGTATCTGGGAGGGGTGGTTGAGGAGAAGGGATGTCTGAATGAGGAGGCCAAAGCTAGAAGCAGAGCAGGTGCAGCCTGCTGGTACAGGATGTCAGGTGTTGTATATGACAGAAGAATGCCGAAGGAGCTGAAAAGTAAGGTGTACAAAACAGTGGTGCAACCAGTACTACTTTATGGTACAAAAACCTGGGCAGTCAAGGCAGAGGAACTGAGGAAGCTAGAGGTGATGGAGATGAAGTACCTGAGATGGATGGTAGGATGCACACTGTGGTACAGAAGAAATGAGGACATAAGAGCAGAAGCCAAAGTAGCTCCAGTTGTAGAAAAGGTCAAAGAGGACAGATTACAGTGATTCAGGCACATGTGCACAAAAGCAGAAGACAAACTAGTGTAGAAGAGTTGGGACAGACAGGAAGAAGACAAGCGGACATAATGGCATCCAGCAAAGAGGTAGATGGATTGTGTGAGAGAACACCTGTGACAGCTAGGCATGAGTGTTGAAGAAGGTAGGACAGTGTTATTGAATAGAGAAAGAGAGATGGTGACAGTTGACACAACACTCCAGTCTCATGTAAAAATGGGAAAAAAGGGGGTGATGATGATTTCTTACCTGGTTCTGTTGTGTAATGGCTCCTTCTCAGTTGGCAAATGTTTCTGCACATACGAGAAATCAGAAAAGTCCCCTGTAAGTAGCAAGCACATGGACATTTCCAGATTTCCTGCTGACTAGTAGTGCAGGTACTTGTCCGAAGTTTATTCCACTGATTTTGAAGCATTAAGCTATCATGAAAACTGTGTTTAGCCAAATAAATAGTCTTTTTTTATAGTCTGTTTCTATTAGGGATGTATAATATTATATAATTGCTTTCCTCTTTATGTACAGAAATACCACATAATGTAGTATTCCCATTAGTTTCAGAGGTATGAACAAGACCATGGTGGTATGAGGAATTAAGCCCTATGACCAGTGACCCAGATTCAGTTAGCGGTTTGGGCATATAAGGCACTGGCAGTGAGGGATGGCTGTGTTCATCTTGGGGGAGATGATCACCTAGGTATTCCCCCACATGCAATCTCTGGTGGGGGCCTGAGACATAGAGAGAAGGCATGGTCCAAAGAGAGGAAAATGTGGTTGGCTTTTGGCTGAGCTGGTGGTTCATGTGATACACCAGCATGCCCCCATTACTTGCCCACTCCAGGACATTGCTGGCAAATGTAAGGGGAGGAATGAGGGTAGATCACAACAGAGAAAAAAACTCCATGGCAGTATGAGATGCATTCCCACAATGCCTTAATCTCCATATTAGATAGAGCCTGGGGTAAGATAGGAGGGGTATACAGCCCTAATGAAGAATGGAGACACTAATATGTGCTGATGGTCAGCTGCATGGGAGGAAAATAAACTTTGAAAAGGACAACTCTTTCAAAATGCACATTTTTGTATGATTGTTTCTGATCCGACTACATATTTGCTGACTAAATGTGAAAAACACTAAATCTTTTTATTAGTTTTAGACTGTGTTATTACCTATAAACAAGAGGCCAGCACTATTTCAAATGTAAACACTTTGACACATAAGTTCAGGTTATTTGCAGATTATGGGACATCTTTTATTCATTGTCACAGTTCAATGTAGGTCTACACTGAAACAATATGCCATGGAGTGTGCAAGTAGCTCCTATAATATAAAGGAAATCTGGAAATCATCAAATCCCTTGCTGTAATATCCTCTTGTATTAAGAAAATATTAGATTGTCTGCTACGCAAACTGAGCCATCACTGTAGTAAGGCATTAACCCAAAGATGAAATAGCTGGCCTACAGGGCCATACTATAGTTGTTCAAAATTATACTGGTCAGAAAGTTTTTTATCAGCTGTTCCTAGTCATATAAGAAATATTTCACAATTCTTGAAGTCAACAAAACAACCTTCTATATAAAATACAACATTAATCCTAATGTACAAAGAGTCTCAGAATGCGTGCAGCAAGGCATTTTCATCCCATCCAATGTTTATATGGTTGCCCAAAAATGGCAAAATGTGAAAATGTTGTAATAAAACAAGCCAATACAGTATGTTTAGGAAACCATTGTACTTTACTTCTTAATGTCATTCATGAAAGGCAATCCATGGTTTAATGGGATTTAGTCTTTAGGTAGCAAAGCAAGATTCAGTTCTGTTTGTTTTAACCAACACTGATTTTATTTCAGTTATTTACATGTAACGTTTTAGAATGTTCTTCTCTATCTTTCACACGTATAGTTTATTCTGTTCTATGAGAAATACAAATTTTAACATAAAATATGTACTTTTGCAGTTCCTTCCCTGCCAACAACAGCAGCTTGTCTGCATGAGGCATGTCAATGGACACAATGGTATGATGTCAGCTTCCCAGAATATGGAGGAACAAGTGGAGACTTTGAAACATTTGATAACATAAAGGCTAAAGGATATGTTTTCTGTACCAAACCAAATGGAGTGGAATGCAGGGCAAAAAACTTTTCCACTATAAAAATTGAAGACCTGGGACAAGTTTTAGAGTGTAGCAACTCATCTGGGTTGGTGTGTCACAATGATCAACAACCAACACAACTGTGTTACAACTATGAAATTCGGATTTTGTGTTGCAGTTATATACCATGTGATCTGACATCTTTTTCACCAATAACCTTGACATTTTCTACGACATCTATTGAAACAAAATTATCAACCGCATCATATGTATCCACACAGTTTGTCAGCCCCAGTGGAAAAGCTACAATTCCAAAATATTCAACTGTGGAAAACACAAGTGCAAAGAAAGAAACTTCTGTACAACCAAATATCTCATTCACTACAACAGTGCCTAAAAGTACAAGGTATGTAAGTCCTACAACTAAAGCAGTGTCCACAGAAAAATATATCAAGACAACTGAGAAAGAAACACAAGGATCAACGGAAGTCTATAGAACAACACCAGCTACTTATTCTAAAACTTCACCATTCAGAAGTACATTTACAGTAACAAAAGTTGAGACACCAAGTACTAGACAAATGACTTCCAAAGAGTCAACTCATCCCTTGTATACAACTGCAGAGCAGTCATCACACAAGATTACAGAAATTGGGTCAACGGAATATAGTGCTTCTAAGGAGATGACATCTGAAATGACATCCACACCTCAGTTCACAACTCCTCCTTCTATTGTAACAGTACATGCAAGTACCAAATCTATTGTATCACTGCCTGTTTATTCTCAGTCACCTACAGAGCACATAACTAAAACAAGTACGGCAATGTCAGCAACATCTATGATGTCAACAAAAACAATAGGAGTGACCACACCAGGACATTTTACAATTTCTACACAAAAAAACACACCTACTGAAGGTAGAAGTTCATTAACTCAATTTCAAAGTGCTTCAGCTATATCGAAGACAACAAAGCCAGTGACTTCAGAAAAAACAACAGAAAAGAAGGTAACCCACACTGAAGATGAAACCACATCTCAGTTTTTACCTACTTCAAAAACACATATTACTTTCAGAGAAATATCTCCAACTATAGTTGAACATCATAGCACATCGCAAAAAACTTCTTCAGAGAAATTTACAACTCAGAGAGTAGCAACTTCACAGCTAACTGGTTCTCCTTCTGTTACATTAACCTGGGAGAAAACTACTAAGGAACGTTTAAATCTTTCTTCTGTCCCAGCAACATCTTTAACTACCAAACCAGCAACAGGATATAGTATGGTTACCAGTTCTACAACTAAAAGGGGCATAACTGAAGAGCTAACACCAAAAGTTACACAACTGATGACACATATCACAAAAACATACACTACACCTGAAAGCTCCCAATTTTCTATGAAAACAACTACTTTCCCTAGCATGCCACAGTCTAAAGCAACCCCCAGTACTGCAATATTTGAAACAGTAAGCAAAGAAATACAGTTATCAGAGACAACCAAAAGGTATGCTGAGAAAACCACACCTGAAAAATCTTCACTTCCTTTTAGCACACAAGAATTTATAACATCTATCACACAGAATACTCTTCCACAAACAACTGCAGTCTCTAAAATGACATCAAAGAATGCTGAGAAAACCACATCTGAAAAGAATGTATATTCTTCTAGTTCATCAAGGGCCATAGTATCCACTGAGATTCCATCTTCCATGTCAACCTTTGTTACTGGTGAAACCAAAACTATGTCAACAAAATCATACTTTACAGTAACTAATGAGGCAAAGACCACTAAAATGGAAACATCATCTAGATATACCATTCCTTATTCTAGTATTCATTTTAGTTCACAAACTAATACTCCAGAGAGTTCATATGCTTCTTGGAAGACATCTAAACCCACGGAAAGGCATTTGTCTACAATAACTATTCCAAGTTATTCTGTTTATACTTCTGCCAGGTCAACTTCAAAATTATCTCAAAGGACATCAGCTGGTAACACTGCGTCTGGTGAAGACACTTCATCAGTTGAAGTGACAAAGGTGAAATCTACTCCTCATGAGGCATCTAGACTAACAAGTATTGTGTTTACCATTCCTAAAAGTACCTCAATCGCAGCTTCAACTGCAACCCATTCTTCAGCACCAACAGCTCTGCATTCCATCTCTGCATTACCACCAACTACAACAGTAAGAGGACATACATACCTGCCTAAACTCACCACAACATTATCACAGCAGACTTTCCTAGTAACAGAAACTTTCCTAACTACAAAATGTGTCTGCAGTATTAATGGAATAATTGTACCTCCAGGTGAGTAATGCTACTACAAAAATTTGCAGTTTTTTCTCTACAACCTGTAGCAGTTTTGTGTCTCATTTTGAAAAGGTCAATAACAGAAAAAAAGCAGACCATCATTTAATCCATTTATAGGTAAAACAGTACTTGACAAGTTAAATAAGATGTTTTTCTACTCCATAAATACACTATATGTAAGGTTTAAATTGTCAATTACTTTACTGCAGCTTAGCCTTTACTTAGTTTTTCATACTTGTGATATCACAACATCTTATTTTTCTTCTTTCTCTTTGAAGTAGTCATGCAAAGTGTCTCAAAGTCTCAAATGCCTGATAATTTAAGTAACACATATGTATAATTCTATTGTTTTAGACTGAGGTGTTGGCTGGAATATAGTCTATCATTGTTACAAACAACTAATATAGAGCATAAACAGCTTTGTGGCACTGTGGGTTAAAGCCCTTACTGCATTCCTGTCGACCCATGTTCAATTAGCAAGCAGGCCTTGGAGGGTCCAAGTGTGGACGAGGGGGCTAATTGGCCAAAGTCAGCTCATCCAGTTCGGGGAGGCTGCTTAGGCTCACTGCAACAGCTGCATTAAGAGCTTGTCATCTTGTCATGCTCTGTACTGCTAGCTGTAGACCACTTTGTTAAGAGGTTGCAGACACACATCTCAAAGGAAGCAGTTGCATAGCTTGCATGGCTGCCTTGGGGTGGTAGGATGTTAGCATAGGACATTTAGGGCACCTTCCCTAGCAGAAGTATGAAGCTACACCCTTGTCCTCAATCTTCTTAGTGGCCCATGGTGTGGGCTTCCATTGACCTGGAGAAGGGTAAGGCTAGTCCTGGAGACCTGGGGTACAAGAAGAAGGGCTGATAGCAGCTGAGGGTCAACTGCAGGCAGGGAGAGAAAATACATTACAGTGCATATTCTGTACTGCAGAAATGAAAAGTACAAAAATACATAAATGAGTAATTAATGTTTTGTATCATATACCTTTCTGCAATGGTCTTAGAAAATAGAAAATGTCTGTTTGGCTCTGAGGAATTGGTTTATACATTTACCAATCAGTGCAGGCACATGGGGAGTTTTTCTACTGAGGGGCAGTCTTTCACTTTATTACTATCTTTAAATCACTCTCTCTCACTCTTTTTCTGTCTTACTCTCATCCAATTTCTGTATCTCTCTCACTCTCTATTCCTCTCTTTCTGTCTCTGACATTAAACAGAAAATGTTACCTACATGGTACACATATGTAACATAGAATTCTATGATCAGGTCTCTGATCATAGCCAGTTTTATTATACGTTTAAGAGACGAATGCCAAGAGATTCATGCTGAGAATGAAAGTCAAACGGTGAATCTTGGCATCCATGTTGAGAATGTGTAGTAATTTGGTTATGATCAGTGAGGCTCAATCATAATTCTTTGTAGTACATGGAACTTTATCTCTTTCATGTACTGTGAGTTACAGGGTAAAAATAAAGTTTAGGAGCACATAGTGCTTTACAGTTTTCAAAGGCATTGAAAGGCAGTAAATCACCTTGCTCTATCAAACAGACAGTAGACATATACAAAGTGCCCCACTGTAAAATGAACAGCACTAAAACCCATAAAATACTGTTCTGACACGCATTTGTTTATAGGTGTGGGACAGTGAAGCTCTAACAACTTTTAACAGCTTTTTTTACCTTCTGTTGCTGTTCTTGACAGCTGGCACTGACTGCTCTCAATCCCTAGCACAAATCTAAATCTTAAAAGCTCTTAAGAGTGTTTAACAGAAGCTTGTTAAACACATTTCTGATGCCACAAAAGGAATTAACAAGCTTTACTTTTTCCCATTTAAGGGTCAAAATTGCTACACTCCATCCACTACAAAGAGGATTATGAATGGATCTCAGATCATAGCAAAATTATTATGTGTTTAATGCGGATGCCAGGAAATTCACCACTGCATCCATGCCAAGAATACATAATAAAGGGTTATGATTAGAGACCTGATTATAATTATTTGAAGTGCATGGAGCTGTATCTGCTCCATGTACTACTACTAGTTATAGAAAAAATGTGCAAATTGTTTTACTGGCTTTAAAGCATGTAGTGGGCAGTGTCATATAGACAGCAGCTTACCTCTCACCTTATTTGCTTAAGAATTATATGGGACAAAGAATCAAAATAAGGAGCATTTGTTACATATGGCTCTAGATCACTTAAAAGTTAATAGAACAACAAAGTCTGTATCAGTATGCATTTTCTGAACAATAAGTATGACAAGCTAAAGGACAGTTGAGGGCACAGAGAGTGGACAGAAACAATGCTCTTTGTCCTTCTGCTGCTTTACTGGCCATTTTAGTCCCCAGCATAAGACCCACATGTAATAGTGAGTAACTATTTGTTACACACACCCTAAGTACTGTATGACCAGGTCTGATACTGCAGAAGGGCTTAACAAGATAATCTTTTTCCCAGTATTGGAACATAATCATAGCATTCCAGTGACCACATACATGGTAATAACTGTTCCATGACCAGCTGTAATGGAGCATTACTAACACTATTAATGAATTAGTTAGATGTTACAGAAAAAGGGTACAAAACTTTGAATATCAGTATATAAATGTCTTAGTTATGTAAAACTAGCAATAAATCACAAACAAAATATAAAATACATTAGATAACTTGTAGCATTTGATAAAACAGGTAAAGGTGACATCACAGATATTTAACTTTTACAAGAGATGAGGTGAAAATCTGACGCTAAATTCTGCATTTGGATAACTTTGTCAATGTTTGTTTTCTCAGTACCCCCCTATTTTTCTTATAGAGTCTAGCTTTTAGAAGCC
Organism: Protopterus annectens; assembly: GCF_019279795.1. Taxonomy (NCBI): domain Eukaryota; kingdom Metazoa; phylum Chordata; order Ceratodontiformes; family Protopteridae; genus Protopterus; species Protopterus annectens. The sequence continues at coordinate 545,032,347 of NC_056751.1, forward strand.
TATGATCTCATTCTTTGAGGTACTTTTGTAATCAATTGACCCATCACCTCACTTTGACATCTGTCAGATATATTAAACCACAGTGTTCTATTTTGTAACAATGAGACACTTAACCGCAATGTGTGTGTGTGTGTGTGTGTGTGTGTGTGTGTGTGTGTGTGTGTGTGTGTGTGTGTGTGTGTGTGTGTGTGTGTGTGTGTGTGTGTGTGTGTGTGTGTGTGTGTGTGTGTGTGTGTGTGTGTATGCACTTGTCTGCACGAGTGATAACTTGTATGTCTAAGAGGTTTTGTACTGAATCAGGAATCATCAAGCACAGTTTGTCAATTCCCAGTTTGACAAATAGGGGACAAAGAGGGGGGCACTGGCCACAAAGAAGGTAGGGCATTCATTGAGTCACTGCAGAGTGGAACAACATGACACATACTCACTAAACATCCTTCCAGGACTGTGCAAGTATACTTAGGGAAGGAAGAAAACTAAGTAAGAAACAAAAAGTCCTCTTTAGAATCATGTTATATTCCACCAGGGAAGCATTATATTCTTCATTAGTCCTGAACAGCCTTCAAAAAATGTCTGGGGAAAGGTGATGAGATGAGTACAGCCAGTGACTGAGGAGAAGAGAGGTTCAGCTGATGGTCATCTGTGGAGAGGACACAAAATAATAAAATACATATAGGAAACCCAGTCATTTCATACCAGTAAATCCACCATTAGCTGATGCCTTCTATAAAATCTGTGAGCATGATATATATGAGGGGTTGGCCTTGGTATAATGGTTAACGTGTTTGCTTCACACACACAAGGTACAGGATTTGATTCTCACCTTTGATTAAACTGGATAGACTTAAAATGACCCACAACGGCAGCTTGTCTAGTACTTATCTATGAACTCTATCCATGCATTAATGAAACAAAGCACCAATAAGTTCTACAGTCTGACTAGTTTGGAAAGGACTGCTTTACATTAACTAGCATCTTTAGAACCTATTCAGGTACGCCCTACTAATAAAGAAGGTAGGGTTGTCTTGATGGACACCATCAGGTATTTGGATGGTACGAACTTGATTTTAAGTGACTCATCAACCTAATCTTTGTTTTTAACTTGTTTTTAAACTTGTTTTTGAATCATTAAACCTGTTTACTTACCCGGAACTTCTGGAAGTTTTCTTGTGTGTTTAACCAGGACATTTTGCTGTGCTGTGCTGTGGCTGTCTGTTTTATTTTGATTTAAAGTTCTTCATTTGATTACCAGCATTTACCTTGCATCTGGTGCTTTTCTGAGAATGCATGCATACATGTAGATACACACACATATGTGGTTAACACAGTGACACAACAGGTAGCATTTCTGCCTTACTCTAACAAATTCTACAGTACGAATCTTTGATGGGGTGGGTTTTATGAAGAGTCTATATGTCCATATTCTGTTCATGTAGGATTTCATTGGGAGGTGTGCTTTCCTCTCAAATCCCAAAGACATGTGATACACTGAGTGAAAAAATTTCCCCATTTCTTAAGTAAATAAGTACTGTGGGACTGACAAGCAGTGTTGTACAATGCGATTCGAAGCACTGTACTATTACCTGCCAGGATACAGTCTGGTGTCCCTCTGGCTCTGTAAAAGAGAAAGCAGGTTTATATTATGCACACATTCTCACACACACGCATTTATAAATATATTATGCATACACACACTCACACAAACACACACACACACACACACACACACACACACACACACACACACACACACATATATATATATATATATTACATGCGTACACATATAATTAACACACCCACACACACACACCCACACAAACACACACACACACACACACACACATACACACACACACACACACACACACATATATATATATATATATATATATATATTACATGCATACATATAATTAACACACCCACACACACACACCCACACAAACACACACACACACACACACATACACACACACACACATATATATATATATATATATATATATATATATATATATATATATATATATATATATATTACGTGCATACACATATAATTAACACACACACACACACACACACACACACACACACGGCTGACATGCAGTTTGTTGACTACACAGCTTGTTGAATGCAATTATTATCAAGTGATGTTATAGTCAAGTTGCATTTAGTTGACTATAGAAGTGCATTGATGGAGTCAGTCTGATTGCAACTGTGTGATCAGGGGCCTGAAATATTTAAGTTAGTGGGAGTGTGAACAAAGCCCCCCATCAGTGTTTGGAGCTGTGAAGCTGCCCACATGAATTGATTTTCTTGCATTTTGATGAGTTGTGTGTGCATTTAATGTGAAGCCAATAACTACTGTTGGTTTACTCTTTGTGAGAGTAGGAACAAAGGGACATGGATTCCTGATGGTCTCTGATTTTGCAGTGTGCACAGGTATTCATTGTTTGGTCTGATTGCTGTTTTGGTGGGAAGCTGTTGAGTTTTAATTTTAGTCCTTTGAGTAACTTAGCTTTCTATGTTGCGCATAAAGTCCACTAAATCTGCTTCTGCACAAGGAAATGTCTTAGTCATAGATGACTCTGCAATTAGTTATACAGACTGCAAACGAGGTGACTGCAACCTCTTTGTCCAGTGCTATGATCCATGATGTTGAAAAGGCCCTAAGAGCCATGTGGGAGTGAATGACCTGAGGCGCTGCACCCAGAGAGACATGATGGAACTTACATATGTTAGAAGTAGGAAAGACACCAGTCTTGAGTAGTATCTTCCCTTCACCAGTAGCAATGCCCAAATACCAAGACAAGATAATTGGGTTTAATAATTGGCTAAGATAATATAATTCGAAGAGGATCCTGTATGTGTCAGCCTGGGATGAGATGGTAGGTAGACTTCCTTTTTCACAAGGAATGGCTTATTACCTCCCTATCAGGGTTTCCACATACTGGCTAAAACCTTTCTTAACCAAAACTGGGTTTTTTTAGGCAGAATCCCCCTACAGGGCACTCCTACATAACAAACTCAGACTCCGATTTAGACTGCATCATAGTGGCATTGCTTGGTGTTAGGAGTTTAGATAGAAAGATAAGTGAACTCGATGCAATCCTGAAACTTAAATCATTCATATTTGTGTAGTTACTGAGACATGGACTCAGTGCAGTGACAAGATGCTGTCTATACCAAGGTTTAGTGCCTTTCACACCTTCAGGTGGGCCTTGGGTAATAGTGACGGAGTATATGAATTTATCACAAATACCATCATCTCACAACTGATTGTCCACAGCTCTAACTCAGGGCTCCAGCTTATCCAAATCAGCATTTACAAATCTAACTATTACTTCATTCATCCCCATCAGTGTCCCCCCAGAGATCATAGAAATTACTTTAAACCATTAATAAAGTAAATATATTCTTACTAAGGAGCTTTCATTACCTGAGCATTGACTAGCCCACTTACGCCTCTAAAAATGTACATGCTTAATATTTCCTAGATGTTGATAATGCCAGCATGGTAGATCACACTGTAAATCTACCTACTACAGGCTCTAAAATCTTTGACCTGGTCCTATCCCTTCCCTGCATCCTATTCCACACCGCCTCATCCATGGTTAAACCTGTCCCAGAGGTCAGTTGTCTTCTCTGACAGGCCTAAAGGCACCACACCCCCATCAAATGAGACCATATTTAGTGGCTTCACCAGTGCAAACCTACTTCAGCTTGTAAATTCCCACAATTCTCTACAAATGAACCTAACTGAGAGGGATGCCACATTCACCTCTGACTTTTACCAGCACCTAAACAGCAGCATAAAAAATCCAGTACCTATCTGCCATATAGTTGTAAATTCAAGAATAAACCTCTGTGGTGGACAACCTGTATTAATAAATGTATTAAAAAAGGAGGGAAAATGATGAAAGTTATAAGAACTGCCCATTTCCAGCAAGGAACTTAAAGAGTACTTATTAAAAATGTAAAGTAGATCATAAGCTTAAGGTTACTATAGATATTAAAGGAAACTACAACTCTTTAGCAAAGAAAATATTGTCCAACAACCCTGTTTGAATAGCCAGTATATTATCAGTCACATTTAGTTCTAATTTTACCCCACCTACCCACACTTGACCCATCTTCAACTTTCACACCACCCACAAACAATCCTCAAAATTATATACAGCCTTCCACTTTCTGCATTCCAGCACACAGACATACACAAGTTACAACTACCAGAAAATAAAGTTTGCATATTTATACTATTAGCTAGCATACATACCTACCATTGTGACTGGATAAAATGTTTTCATTGGCTACCTATTCAGAACAAAGCTACTGTAGTCCTTAGCACTGTTCTTTTTAAAATCATTAAACATGGACAGCCTTCTCTCTGAAAATGAAACCGATCATCAGGGAACAATTTTATCTTAAAAAAATACACAAACCACAGAGCCGTTAAATAACTGCAAACTTTACTGGTATTCTGGTACCTCAGCTAAGTGCCTTCAAAGGAATAACTTTCATTACACCAGGCAGTCATATAAATACAAGCCAACAGAAAAAGTTCAACAATTGTAATGGCCTGTTAAATGAATATCTACGCCTTTCAACCTAAAATGATCTTTAGTTTCAACCATATTCCTGCAACAAGTCCCCATACCACATTTGAAGTTCCCACAACTTCTAGAGTGTATATTTCGATCCTCATATCCCTTAGATCCAAATAAATTCTTAAAAGATCTGTCCTTTCTATAGACTATCATGGGAGCCAAACCTACCCTTTGACCAATATGATGGTCATATAACAAAAATTCCTATTTCTGTCTAGGGATTCCAGCAACTGCCTCAGCATCTAAATTAAAAGTTGTAATGAAGCTAAGCTTCCTATTGGGCTTGTCAGATTTATCATTCTGTGGAATCTCAATCTCAAATTATTTTCATCTAACCCGCCCAAAATAGGCTTATAAATTCCATCTGCCCACTTTCTAATCACCTCTTTGGCGACCTTTTGCTCTAACCATGTGGGATAGCCCCTCTTCAAAAACATTTGAGAAATAAAAACTACCTCTACTTTGAATAAATCATCCTCACTCACCATTCAAACAGCCCTCACTAATTGCCCCTTAATGATGGACTTTTTTTGGAAATGGGGAAGCCAACTATCATAATCTAAATATGAATTCAAAAAAGTAGATTTATGATAAATTTCTGAGGTCAATTTCCCATTCTCTCTATAAACCTTTAGACAAACATTCAAATAGGTGGTACATTCCATACTATAGGCAAAGGAAATTCTTTAAAATTCTACCATACCATTAATATCATCAAGGAAATTGACTAATAATTCTTCATTTCCATCCCATATAAGGAATATGCCATCCAAAAATTGGGTATAAAAAGAAATGTACAAATAAAAATCACTTTTGAAGACATATTCCTGCTCCCAATGAGACATAACATAATTTGCAAATATAGGAGCACAGGCTGCCCCCATGGCTACACCAGTGGCCTGTTTGAAATACTGGCCTTCAAAGTAAATGTAATTATTTTTTAATACAAGTTCCATTAGTACTACCAGTTGATTAATGGTGTCCTGATCATACATTCCCGTTTTTACTAACTGAACCTCTAGCCAACTAAGGCCAGTTGCATGTGGTATTATTGAGAATAAATTACAGACATCAATGGTAACCAAAAAGAAATCATTACTGAGTGGCACACTGTTTAGTTTTTCCAAAAAGTGCTATGAATCCTTTCAAATATATTGGAAGCATCCCAAACCTTTTTGCAGTTAAGAATCTAAAAATCTACTCATAAAACAGGTTTTTGCCTGCTTACCATCCACTATGGGCCCGAACGTAGGACTGTTCAGCGCTTTGTGAATTTTGGGGATGCCAAAAATATTAGAAACCATGGGATGGTCATTCCTAATGAATCTATATTGATCCTCATTCAACTGGCCTTCTAATACCATGTCCACCAACCTCAGGTCAATGCTCCTGTTCATAATGTTAACTTCATTAAGGGAACTTTCCTCATAGTTTCCTTCCATTAGTAAAGCGTTCATAGCATTGGAATAATCACTTGAATACATTATCACTAGCCCACTGTCCTTATCAGGCTTCATGACACGAATATTTCTGTCTTTCACAATTTCCATAAGTAATTGATATTCATCCTTATTCAAGTTATACTCAGGTACCTCTTTTACCTGCCCCAACTGCTTCCTAATGTCAGTCTCACAAACTTTTTCATAAATACCAGTATAATTATTAGTTGGTGGGTTAGTGGAATTTTTATAATTTTTATAATTAGTTATTGATAGTCATTATTCAGTTATTCAATTGGGTGTGCCTTCTTTTAAAAGGACTGGGTTATGAGCAAGGAATTGTTCTGAAGAAGTCCCTTCAGTAGGGAAGAAAGCACTAAACAAGTGTGTGTTTATCTATTGTATGTGTAAATAAAGCTGCTATTGGTTCCGACCAGCTGTCGTAGAAGTTTTTTGATTGAGTTTGAGGTTTTTGTGGAGTTTTGTTGGTTATCTGATTGTTCAATTTGCCTTGCCCATTTTAAAATGTATAATTAATGTGCACAATAGAATATAATACAAAGTAACTAAATGAAATAATACGTCTTTCCTTTTTCAGGTGAAATGCTTTATAACACTACAGATAATGCAGGCTGGTGTTTTTATGCATTGTGTAATGCGGAATGTACTATCGAGAGGCGTACTGATGTCTGTCAAAAAAGTACAATGTCTATTCCTACAGTAGCATCACGTACACCATCAAGAGAGACTGAACATAGTACAGTAAGCAGTAAAGTAACACCGTCTGAAAAAACAGGGGCTGCTTCAACAGCTGAGCAAAATATATCAAAGACCTCATCTGCATTATCACTGCTTACGACTTCAACACAGAAGGAATCAACGGTGAAGCAGACCTCATCATCGACCCATGAGGCATCAACCCCAAGAGCATTTACAGCTTCAACGCTGGAAGGAAGTAGTACAGCTGGTACAAAAGAGACCACGTCTGCAAAGACAAGGACTGCTTCCACTATTCAGAATGTCACACCGAAGACAGAGTCAGCAACTAGCCAAGTAACATCAGTGGCGTCAACAAAGAAAGAAAATGTTACAGCTGCTACAAAAATAACTACACTAACAAAAACATCAACTGCTTCCACATCAGAGCAGCATACACCTATGATTCAAACTGCAATATCAGTCATATCACACTCAACAAAGAAGGGATATGATACAACTCCTACAAAAGTAACAATCTCAGCAAACACAAGAAGTGCTTTGACAATTCATGAAACTACACCTGGAATTCAGTCAGAAACAACAAAGTTTTTAACAAACACAGCTTTAACAAGATATGAAAATGAGACCACTACTGCAATGAAAACAACAACATCTCAGAATACAAGGACTGCCACAGTGACCCAGCAGAGCACAGGAGAACACCAGCCATCATCAAACACAAGGACTACCACAAACACATCCAAGACCCAACCAGTAACTGTAAAGTTAACTACACTTAAATCATCAACAAATATGGAAAGTGAAACAGCTGCCACAGAAAGAACTATGTCTGCAAATTCAGGAACTGTTTCAACAACTGAGCATAGCACATACATCTCTCATGCAACTTCAAGAAATGCACAAACAAACCACACAGCTTCTAAACAAACTACGCCAAAGTCTGAACTACCAACAACTAAGTTAACTACACTTACACTGGCAGCTAAGACTGAAAATGGTACATCTGGTACTAAAGTAACCATATATGAGAACACGAGAACTGCCTCAACAGTGGGAAAAACTACTCCCCCCTCTCAGTTGTCTGCACCTTCAACACTTGAGCACTCTACATCTAAGGCTACAACAGACACCACAAAGATAACTGTGCTTACAGCTTCAGCAAAGATGGAAAGTGAAATAACTGCCACTAAAGTAACAATCATACCAAACACAAAAACTGCTTCTACAACTGAACAAATCAGGGCCACATCCTATTCCTCAGCAGTTACAGAAAGTACTCTTAAATACACAGAAAGTACTTCTAAATACTCAAAACCACATGAGTCAACAGCCTCAATGCCAGTTATATCTTCAACAAAGGAAGAACATGGAACAAAAGAGACCATAACTGCTTCGACTAGTCAGCATATCACAATGAATATACAGTCAACAACTAGGCAAGTAACATCCCTGTCTTCAACAAAAGAAAATGCTTCAGCTGTTACAAAAGTTACTACATTAGCAAAAACAACAAGTGAATCCTCATCTGAACAACACACATCTAAGACTCAAACTGCAACTTCCTTAGTGCACTCAACAAAGGAGGAATATGACAAAACTGCTACTAAAATAACCAAGTATGGAAACACAGAAACTGTTACTACAACTGAAAAATACACAGCCATGTCACACCCTTCTATAGGTACAGAAACTGCTTCAACAGTTAAGAATATAACATCAAGAACTCATGAGTCAACAACCTTAATACCAGTTACAGCTTCAACAGATGAACACAGAACAAAACAGACGTCTGCAAATACAGGGACTGCTTCAACTAAGCAGCACATCACACTGAATACAGCATCAACATCATTCCAAGTTACGTCACTATCTTCAACAAAGAAAGAAAGGACAACAACAGCTTATAATACCCCGACAGAAAGTTTTGCAACTGCCACAAAAATAACCATTTCTGCAAAAACAGACACTGAATCAATGACTGGAGAAAAGACATCTATATCGCAGTCATCTGCAAATACAATAACAGGCTTAACTCTTGAGCAAAGAACATCCAAGACTCAGACAGGAACAAAGTTAACAACCCTTACATCTTCTACAAATATTCAGAATACTACAAGTGCTACAAAACTAACCATGTCTACAAACACTAGATCTCAACCAACAGCTAAGCCAAACACATCACAGGGAACCTCCAACACTCAAACACTAGCAACAAAGTTAACAATACCTACCTCTTCAACAAGGACTGGGAATGTTACTAGTGCTACAAAAGTAACTGTGCCTCCAGACACAAGGACTGCCTCAACAGCTAAGCAAACCATAACCCAGTCTCAGCCATCTGAAAACACAGGAATAGCTACAAGTTTTGAGCAAAACACATGGGAGACTCATCCAGCATTAACAAAGTTAACTACTTTTACATCCTCAACAAAGATGCAAAGTGGTACAAGCATTATAGCAGTAACCAGGTCTGCACAAACAATAACTGTGTCAACATCACAGAACAATACATCAAAGTATCTACCCTCTAAAAACACAATGCCTGTTTCAACAGCTGAGCAAAAAACATCCAAAATGCAATCAACAACAAAATTAACTTCATTTACATCTTCAGCAAAAATTTATAATGATACAACAGCTACAAAAGTAACCATGTCAGCAACAAATGGAGCTGCCCCAACAACTGAACAGAATACTTTGGAGTATCAGCCATCTACAAATACGAATACAAAAACTGCTTCAACACAAAAACAAAACACATACAAGACTGAAAACGTAACAACCATGAAAATACCTGCACTTACTTCAACAAATGAGCAAAATGGCACAGCTTCTACAAAAATAACCATGTCACCAAACGCTAGTGGTACATCAACAAATGAACAATATAAATCTACATTTAACCCACCTGCAAGTGCAGCTGCTTCAACACTTGAACAAAGCACATACACGACTCAAACAGTAGTATCAATAATTACTCCATTTAAATCTACATCAAAGCAGTCATATGGTACAACAACTTCAAAAATAATCATGTCTGCAAAAACAGAAACTGCCTTAGTCACTGAGCAAAATACATTCTGGACACAGTCATCTGCTAACACAAGAACTGCTTCAACATTTGAGCAAAAGACATCCACAACTGAGCCATCAACAACAATGAAGTTATTTACATTTACACCTTCAACAAAGATGCAAAATAACACAGCTGGTACAAAAATAACCATCACACCAAAAGTCAGAACTACACTAAGTGAGCAGAATGCTTCAAAGTCTCTGTTTTCAACAAACACAGGAACTGCATCGTCAGCTGCGGAAAACACAACCATGAAGGTTAAACCAACAACTGTGTACACTTATTTTTCAACAAAACAAAAAAATGGTACAATCGCTACAAAAATAACAAGGTCTGCAACTACAAAATCTGTTTCAACAACAATTCAGAAAACACCCAAGACTCGGCCTGCAACAACACTCCTCATTCCAAGTACAACTATTCTGCCAAACACCTGTGATGAATTCATTCCACCAAGAAAGGTATGCTTTAGACAAGTATAAGTGTTTATGACAGTGAATGTCCAGATTCATGTAAGGAATGATCTGATGTTTGAAAAGCAAAAGCTTACTAGTCTCTGAAAACATGCACATGTCAATGAAGCTCCAACTGCATGGAAAGGGATTTCCTACTGACATTGCTAAGTAACTAGGTCTGATTGGCTACCTAGGTGATAGAGGCTGGCCCAAAAGAAGGAATGAAAGGCTGAAGGCCAACTGTTATTGGTAAGGGAGAGGAACATGAGTGATAGGAAACAACTTTAACAGAAGCTGCCTCCACAACCTAAAGTCATACCTTGCAGGTCAGCTACAGGGAGACTGTATATAAGTTATTGCCTATATTATGTTCATATTATGCACATCATATGCTGCGTGCCTTCCCAGGCTGGGAGAGGTGACAGTAAGTGGAAGATAGTGTCCTGGACTGTAGCAAAAGCAAAACAGTTGGGCTTTCTCTCTCTCAAAATGACTCCAGTAGTCATTATACCAAGCACAGGTCTGGTTCAGCTGTTGTTGGAGTTTGTGAATATCAATAGAGGAGTTCACAATGGCACCCATGCTGTAATCATCTACAAATTTATTTTGCCAAAGGCCTTTGATTTCAGCTTTCACATCAGAAAGTATAATATGAAAGAGGTAGAAACCAAGGATGAAGTCCCGAGGAGCGCCACTTGTGATTTTTTAAGTGTCACTACCACAATTACCAGTCCAGTGGATGACATATGTATTACTGCTTTATTGGATAATGCTATCAATAATATCTGCATGACAAATGCTATCAAAGTCTTTAGCCAGATCCAGTTAGGCAGTATGTGCAGTCTCTGTCTTGTCTAGGGCCTCATTAAACCTTCAAAGAAATCAGCTAAGAATTGTTTTAGAGCAAGGGAATATAGGTTATATATAATAAGTTTATAGTGATGCAGTCCATGACCTTGCAAATTACTTTAGTGAGATTTACTAGTCAAAAATTGCCAAGGTGAGAAGTGAGACCATCTTGATGTAAAGGTACCACTATAAAAGTCCTTCAAATCAGTAGAAAGGCTTTATTTGGATAGGTCTGGAAAGAACTTGAGTTAAGCAATTTTTGGCACTTACCAGAAAGCATGTAGGGATGTTATCAGGACCCAAAGGGTTAGTGTTACTAGTTTTTGCAAATGTAGAAAAAATGTGATCTAGAGGGATTTTGGTAGGAGGATACTTTGAGAGGTAATGAGTGAACATTTGGGTCAGTAGTCAAGGAGAAATTAAAGCTGCATTGATCAGCTAGGATGCTGGCAGTAGCTTCAGAATCAGAATAAATGGTACTATTAGATATCTACTTAGAACAGTGCATTTTGTTGAATCTGCATGAATGTGAGAAGTTCAAAATAAGTCAAACTTCTTAATGGCATGCCTGTGATTTTTGCTAGAGGTGAGAGGAGGGAGATGTATTATATACGGCAAGTACTTTTTTTGCCTTGTTATATGGTTTGTTTATGTTAGAATTGCACCACATGGATTTACTTTTGAATGTCTCATTATAGTAAAAACGTGTAGGAGCAGATGCAGCAACATATTTAGATGAGAAGAATTAGGAAGCATATCCCATGGCAATGGCATTGAGGTAACAGTCCCATTTGGATTTCACTACATTTTCAGTAAACAATGTGACATTGGCCTTAGAAAAGTCTCTAAATATAGTAGGGGTTATAGACCCAATGATGCTGGTTTTAAGGAAGAGGATGACAGCTTCACAATTCCAATTTACCAAGGAAGAAAAGAAGACTAAAGAGAAACAGGATGAGAAAAGATCTTTGAGGAAGGTCAAGAAAATATGCATCTCTGATGAGGAGTAGGTCAGTGTAGTCTGCAGAATTAGCATGAATAACATTTAGAAATTACTGTCTTTTTCTATTATTGGTTGTGTACATTTTCTAATTGATAGATGGGCAGTTAAAGATTCCCATGAATAATTATTAGATTTAATAGTTAGACATTTCATCTAGGTTAGGTAGTCCATGTGATCATTAGGGGACATAGAAAGCATTCTTAGTTTTGCTGAATGCCAATAAAAGCTGTAGAATTTCTAGGCTAGTGTCATGTGACATGTAAGAAGAATTGATGGGAACATTAATAAGTCTGGATACTGCTGCATAGCCCCCCCAGAGGGCCTGAGTATATGATATACACTGAATCCAGGCATGGAGTGAGTGTTGCCAATGCCCCAAAACCAAGTTTTGGAAAGTACACGTTTATGGATGTTTTCAATAGTCAGGAGGATCCAGTTATAATAAATCATCTTTTCCCACCTGACATCTGAGTTGTACAAAGTCAATAAGGTGGTTGTAATTAACGGGTACTGTGGCCATCTCTGGATAAAACTGACTAACTCCTGCTGTTGTTTGATCACTGCTACACAGTCACTGATCTGCCCTGGCAGAAATAGTGTCACACAATGTATTGTATTTGCTGCAATCAGTGTAAAATAATCATTGCTATAAAGTATGCATGTGTGGTATGTGGGAGGTGTTGCAGTGCATGTAAGAGTAACAAGCTATTGTTACTTACATAAGCCAGCCATGATTTATTTCACCTGCCATCATAATCAGGCATCAGAGCTGTATACATTAAATTATTATTTCTGGATGTATGGATAGAATGCATATGAAAACAAGTGGTCATTGCCACAGTGCATAATATATAGGTAAGGCTGCAGCAAAAGGGCCCTTTAACATGAAGTGATTTACTAACACTTTAGCTGCAATTAAAAAGACCTCATTATCAGTTAATCCACAGTTCTCTAAAACACTCACTGATTACCATTGTGGTAAATACTGCAGGTGGCCCATGCATCATGTTTGCACAGGCACCCCTCCTCATTCATTCCTTAATATATAAATATATATATATATATATATATATATATATATATATATATATATATATATATATATATATATATATATATGCATTCAAAAACACAGACACATACACAGGCAGACACACACACACACACACACACACACACCTCCATACTTCTCAACTGCCCCCTTTTATATGTATGTATATATATATATATATATATATATATATATATATATATATATATATATATAAAATGTGTGTGTGTGTGTGTGTGTGCATGTGTGTATATATATGTGTGTATATATATATATATATATAAATGGTTCTACCTGACTTCGTCGACAGCGCAGAAGACCGACATCGGAATCCGGAGCTCCAGAAGATCGAAAGTGAAGAAGACCGACGCGAATCGAAGTGGCAGAACATCGACAATGCAGAAGACCGACACGGATGACAACACCAACGCCGTGATGCCGACATGGGGAAAGGCTGTGTGAGGGCAGGTAAGTGGAGATTGACGGTCTGTGGGGATAGGGGTGGGTTAAGTGAGTTAGGTTTTAGGGGAGGAATAGGGGTGGAGTTAAGGAGTTAGGGGGAGGGGGGGCGATAAGGGGTTGGGTGAGTGAGTTAGGGTTAGGGGGCGATAGGGGTTAAGTGAGTTAGGGTTAGGGGGTTAAGTGAGTTAGGGTTAGGGAGGCGGGTAGGTAAGTGTGCGATAGTGACGGACCTTAGGGTTAGGGCTTGTAAGGATTTTGGTGTGCTTGTGTTGTGTGTGTGGTTTGTGGAATGGGATGTGTTTTGTTTTAATAATTGTTATTGTGTGTGCAGTGTATGGGGTTTCGTGTTTGTGTACCGTTGTCGGTTATGTGTGGTTTCGTGTTTATGGACTGTAATATGTGGTGTCGGTGATGTGGTTGTCGGTGTTGTGTGGTTTATATGTCAGGTATATATATATATATATATATATATATATATATATATATATATATATATATATATATATATATATATATATATATATATATATATATATATATATATATATATATATATATATATATATATATATATATATATATATATATATATATATATATATATATATATATATATATATGTATATACACACACACACACACACACACACACACACACACACACACACACACACACACACACACACACACACACACACACACCGTATTTCTCCATAAATAAGACCTAACCAGAGAATAAGGCCTGGCATGGTTTTCCAGGGTGGTCGTGATATAAGCCCTACCCCAAAAATAAGCCCCAGTTAAGATTGTCAACAACACACAATGGACGTGTTGAATTATAAAATAATATTATTGACACCCGTTGATTGAGGTTATCATACTCTGCTCACCATTTTTGGACAATTCAGGCACCCAACTTCTTCTCTTTGCAGAAAGTCACAAGATTCTTTCCCTGGGAGTCCTCCATGATTCTTACTGTAACCCTAATCCTCACTCACACTTGACAGTTGAGATCCTTGGCCCATAAACACTGGCAAGTGTACTTTGACTGGTCAAAGTACAGACAATGCACGTAAAATGTGCGCACTTGATAACGAACGGCTGTGGTTGTGTCTTCTTAACCGTCGCCATTTTGTGTTACTACTCCTGTCTCGTAAGTCTTCAATTAACCCCCCCACCAGAAAAGATGAATGCAAAAAGAAAGAGCTATTCCGTCGACTACAAGAAAGGAATTATGGAGGACTCCCAGGGAAAGAATCTGATGGCTTTCTGCAAAGAGAAGAAGTTGGATCTCTGAATGGTCCGAAAATGGTGTGCAGTGTACGATAACCTCAGTCAACAGGCCAACGAGGGAAATGTTAAGAAGTGCAAGTGTGGATCAGGTCAGCAACCATTATTTCCTGAGCTGTCATCTGTGAATGGATTGCTAACAGGAGAGCAAAGACTTTGGTTGTGTGCAGGGCTGATATTCAAGCATTTGCCCTTGCAATGGCACCACAGTTAGAAATATCCCCAGAAGAATTCAAAGCATCACAACACTGGCTGGATGGCTTCCTTCAGCGATATGAACTGTCTCTAAGAAGATCAGCAACATTGTTCAAGCTAGAAGATATTGAAGTTATTAAATGTGCATTTGCATTCAAGTCCTTTGTTGATGGCATCGACTTTTCTAAATACCAACTCTCCAACATGATTGCTATGGATGAAACTGCAGTGTTTATGGGCCAAGGATCTCAAACACAAATTAATCAGAGGGGTGCCTCGTCAATCTACATTCCCTTCACTGGTTACGAAAGTGCATGTGTTAACTGTATTTTGGCAATTCATCTAGATGTAAAGACAATCCGACTTCTAATCATTAGTAAGGGCAAGAAAGATAAGATTGAATGTTTTTCAGGCATTTACATTCTTGAAACCAAAATAGTCTGGTGCACACAAGCAGTTATAAGGAAGTGGGTCGATGTAATGCTGCCACTTGTTTTGCGAGGTGGCGAAAGATGTTTGCTAGTCTGGGATTCAGCCAGCACTCACCACGCTAAAGACATGAAGAAATTCCTTGCACAGAGAAGAATAGATCAAGTAATGATTCCCGCAGGAATGACTGCCTATCTCCAGACTCTTGATATTGCAATAAACAAGCCATTCAAGGACCTTTTGTGCATGGAACTCAATGACTACATTGAAAATAGAATGGAGAGAAATCAGCATGGAAACTTTGTGAAGCCGAGCCTACAAGAGGTCGTGACTTGAGTGAAAAATTTAGGGGATAAAATCACAGCTGTGTTGCCAATGCACTATGAGCAGACTACTTGGACAAGCAGTGCTCATTTATGGAGAGCTCTATTGCTAGGCATGACAGATTGGGGCCGATGGCTATACAGGAAATGGAGTCACAAGAAATTCAAGCCAGAATTCGGGGGTTGGAAATTTATGACAATGTTGCAGAAGAAGATCTTCTTCTTCTTCTTCTTTCAGCTTTTCTCAGTTAGGGGTCACCACAGTGGATCACTTGTCTGCTCATGATTGGGAGGGAGTTTTATGGTGTCGAGTTGCCAGTCCAGCACCCAACCTTCCACAGAAGGCACACACACAAACACACACACTCACACCTAGGGCCAATTTAGAGTGTCCAATCCACCTACAGCATGTCTTTGGGATGTGGAAGGAAACCGGAGCACCTGGAGGAAACCCACACGACCACAGGGAGGGCATGCAGACTCCACACAGAAGGCACCCCACCCGGGGATCGAACCAGAGAACCTCTTGCTGTGAGGCAGCAATGCTAATCGCTGCACCACCATGTTCCAGAAGAAGATGACATGACTGAATTTGAATAACTTTTCAGTTATCAGGTCAACAGAATGGATTGCTTCTGTTTTCAGCTGCTAACAAGCTGTTGACAGTTATTTTGACTTTATTGTATTAAGGTAACATTTCATTATTAAGGGGTAATTAAAAAGTAAGGCCACTAGTTCCCAGACTTCATTTTTATGATTTTCCATCATTCTTCTCTTGCGGTTTGGGTAAGGAATAAAGAAAGCATCACCACTAAAAAAGTGGCAGTTATTTCCTGTTTTATTCCCCTCCTCCAATACACATGTATTGAGATTTTTCTGCACTTTCTGTTAAGCATGAAATATTGCACTGTGAAAGCCAAGGTGTAGATATTCTGAAGTTGAAATGTTTGTTGCACTGTTTATGTAGAATTCTCACACAACTGTTAACGGGTTACCCAGAACTGTTGCCCAGTAACAGAAAAGTACCAAATAAATGTCAATTTGTGTACACGAATAAATGTCAATTTTTGTACATGAATAAATGTCGATTTGTGTACATGAATAAATGTCGATTTTTGTACATGAATAAATTAATAAATGTAGATTGTTATATGGGGGGGGGGGGGTAAATAAGGCATCCCCTGATAATAAGCCCTAATGAGTATTTCAGTTGGGGAAAAGTATAAGACTCGGTCTTATTTGACTCAGTCTTATTTTCAGGCAGATATAATATGTATATGTATATATATATATATATATATATATATATATATATATATATATATATGTGTGCATTTAAAAACACAGACACATAAACAGACACACAGACATTCACACACACACACACACACACACACACACACACACACACACACACACACACACACACACACACACACACACACACACACACACACAGATGGACACATCTCCATACCTCTCAACTGCACTTTATATATACTTGCATTTAAAAACACATAGACAGACAAATGAACACATCTCCACTCCTCTCATCTGCCCCTTACTGAATGGAAAGCCCTTGATTGTGACTTTTATAGTCAGTGTGTTCCAGATATTTACAGTGGATATAAAAAGTTTACACACCCCTGTTAATATGCCAGGTGACCACAACAAATAATTTCAAAACTTTTCCCACCTTTAATTGACCTATAACCTGTAAAATTCAATTTAAAAACAAATAAATCTGTTAGGGAGAAAATATAAAAAATACAAAATGTACAATATGCTGGTTGCATAAGTGTGCACACCCTTAAAGTAATACTTTGCTGTGTGTGCACACCCTTAAACTAATACTTTGTTGAAGCACCTGTTGACTTAATTACAGCATTCAGTCTTCTTGGGTAGGAGTCTATCAGCATGGCACATCTTGCCTTGGCAATATTTGCCCACTCTTTTTTGCAAAAGCGCTCTAAATCTGTCAGCAGATTGCGAGGGCATCTCTTGTGCACAGCCCTCTTCAGGTCACCCCACAGATTTTCTATTGGATTTAGGTCTGGGCTCTGGCTGGGCCATTCCAAAACTTTAATTTTCTTCTGGTGAAGCCATTCTGTTTTTTATTTGGATGTATTTTTGGGGTTAATGTCATGTTGAAAGGAGAAATTCTTCTTTATCTTCAGCTTTCTAGCACATGCTTGAAGGTTTTGGGTCAAAAGTGTCTGGTATTTGGAACTGTTCATAATTCCCTCCACCTTGACTAAAGCCCCAGTTCCAGCTGAAGAAAAGCAACCCCAAAGCATGGTACTACCACCACCATGCTTCACCATGGGGATAGTGTTCTATTGTTGATGCAAAGTGTTGTTTTTATGCCAAACGTACCTTTTAGAATTGTGGCCAAAAAGTTCAACCTTGGTCTCATCAGACCATAACACATTTTCCCACATGCTTTTGAGAGACTTGATGTATTGTTTTGCAAATTTTAGCTGGGCCTGGATGTTTTGCTGTGTAAGAAAAGGCTCCTTCTTGCAATCCTACCCCATAGTCCAGACATATGGAGAATACGGGAGATTGTTGTCACATGTAGTACACAACCAGTACTTGCCAGAAATTCCTGCAGCTCCTTCAGTGTTGCTGTAGGTCTCTTGGCAGCCTCCCTGACCAGTTTTCATCTTGTCTTTTCATCAATTTTGGAGGGACGTCCAGTTCTTTGCAACGTCACTGTTGTCCCATATTTTCTCCACTTTTTGATGACTGTCTTCACTGTCTTCCATTATATACCCAATGCTCTGGAAATGTTTTGTACCCTTCTCCTGACAGATACGTTTCAACAATGAGATCCCTTTGATGCTTTGTAAGCTCTCTGTGAACCATGGTTTTAGCTGTAGCAGGCAACTGAGTAAATGTCAGGAAAATCCTATTAAGATAGCTGAACTTTATTTGGGGTTAATCAGAGTCTCTTTAATTGATGGCAGGTGTGTACCCAAAAAGACTGAATGTTGTAATTAAATCAAAACGTGCTTCAACAAAGTATTAGTTTAAGGGTGTGCACACTTACACAACCAGCGTATTGTACATTTTTCATTTTTTATATTTTTTACCCTAACAGATTTGTTTGTTTTTCAATTGAATTGTACATGTTATACGTCACATTAAAGGTGGGAAAAGTTTTTAAATGATTTATTGTGGTCTCAAGAAGTGCTTAGGAGAGCATGAAAGCGCTTACCATTCATTAAATTGTTTTTTATCACATCTGCCTTGTTTACCTTGTGGATTTTTGGAAGTCTTTTGGATTTTAAAAATGTCTCAAGTCTAGAACCTCCTTCCCATATTATAGCCAATGCTTATTAGTCTTGCGGGAGCTAAGAAGTATGGAAAGTTCCCCCACACCCCCCACACTTTCATTTGAGACCACTCATATCTATGTATGTACTCACATATATCACTACACTCTACCATCGCTTCCTCTCCCTGTCTTCTACATTGTCCAGCACTTACCTCTAACTCAAGAGTGCTTTAAAGCCCTTTCCCTCTACTCAGTCCCCTATAGATTGCTGAGGGGTGATCTATGCCTGCCTTACAAGGCATCCAAAAACCCCACACTTAAATCTCCTACATATTCATAAGTCAAACAGTACCAGAAATACAAGGTCTAAGGACTTGAATTTTGTCTGTGACTTAAACAGAACATGGTGGAGAGACCGATATGTGTCCCAGAGACTGTCTCTCCTATGGAACAGGCTTCCAATCCATGTGAAGCTGAGTTTGTCTATTACCCAGTTTAAGCACAACCTAAAAAAGTGGATCAGGAATAGGAAATTTACACTGGGCCTGGCACCTATGTCCCTTTTGGACAGAGGTAGCTTATAAATGCCTGACCGTCAATGTCCTGTTTGTGTACATGACAATAGTTATTCTTTTGGGAAAACTTGGCTAGGCTTAGAAAGGCCTCTTGGGTCATTAGCCTAGTAAAAGTCTATGAATCTATGAATCTCCTCTATTGAAAGTAATGGGTGAACATGAACCTTTGATTGTGTTAAGTAACATGACTGTTACTGATGATTTCCGCAGCCAAGTGATTCTATGAATAACTCGCTCTGTAAATCACTTTCCACAGGCATTTCTTTGAAGAACATGACTCCATATCATGTGGCACTACTCCAAAACAGTCCACTAATTATGTGATCATGTGATCTCAGAGTAATTATGTATAATTAGCAGGGGTTGGGGGTTGCATCTTCTGAGGAATGCTTCATTTATATTTGCAGTGAACCAGTAGGAAAGTCTACCACAGTTCTGTACCTCCTAGAGTAAAAGTACTGCAGTAGGACTACCCCTAAATCAGAAATGGCTGCTGCTAGTGGTGAATAAGGATTACCACTGACAATAATGTTTCTGAATCCCAAGCCAAGTCTCATCTCCAAGCATGTTGCTTTTCTTTTTTTTTCCTACTTTGTAACAAGGTCAAAGCTGAAAAAAGTGTCATTTTCTAAAGTATATATATATATATATATATATATATATATATGTATAAATATATGTGTGTGTGGCTTTACTATTACTAGTCAATCGCACAAACACTGATGTGCTTAAAGTCGACACACTGTGTCATCAACATGCTACTGTTGATCTGTCCTGCTGTCTCACTGCAAATAGAAATGCAGCATTCCTCAGAACATGCAAACCCCAACCCCTGCTAATTATATATATCCACAATCACACAGTCGCCAGGGAAGGTGCATATCTCCCAACCCTAGGAACTGCTGATCTCATAATGTGTCAGCCATCCATATATGAAGATCACAGTGTGACAACAATACAGAGACTGATTTTACTAAAATCAATCTG
The DNA here is from genome assembly GCF_019279795.1 of Protopterus annectens. Lineage (NCBI taxonomy): Eukaryota > Metazoa > Chordata > Ceratodontiformes > Protopteridae > Protopterus > Protopterus annectens. The sequence continues at coordinate 545,053,091 of NC_056751.1, forward strand.
TGCAATAAATATATATATATATATATATATATATATATATATATATATATATATATATATGGGTGGCACAGTGGTGCTGTTGCCTCACAGCAAGAGGTTCTCCAGTCCGATTCTTGGCTGGGGTGCCTTCTGTGTGCAGTTTGCATGTTCTCCCTGCATTCGCGTGGGTTTCCTCCGGGTACTCCGGTTTCCTCCCACATTCTAAAGGCATACTTCTGGAGCATTTCTCCCCGGGCCTCTGTTGAAAACAGGATCTGTGGAACCTAGTTGGACTTTCCCGGTCAACAAATGTTAAATAAAAATAAATAACATATATATATTGATATATATATATATATATATACGGATCACCTTTAAAACCTCGAAATCGCGTTTGCCCGACACACTAATGACCGACACCAAAAGACCGACAACAAAAAACGCTGACAACGCAAAACACCGAAAACCATTACACCAACACACTACACGTAAACAACACAGTACACTACATAACATATGCACTATCCCTAACCCAAACCCTAACCCTAAGGTCCGACACTACCGCACACTTACCCTACCTGCACCCTAACCCTAACTCACTTACCCACCCCTAAACCCACAGTCCCTCACTATCGCACACACACCCTACCTGCACCCTAACCCTAACTCACTTACCCACCCCTAAACCCACAGTCCCTCACTATCGCACACACACCCTACCTGCACCCTAACCCTAACTCACTTAACCCACCCCTAACCCACAGTTCCTCACTATCGCACACTTACCTGTCCGCTCCCTAACACTAAATCCCTCACTCGATCGCACACTTACCGAGTCCGTCGGGTTCTCACCTTGTCGGTCATCTGCGTTGTCGGTATTTTCGTCCCGTCAGATTCCGTGTTGGCCAAACGCGTTGTCGGGCATCTAAAGGTGACCCATATATATATATATATATATATATATATATATATATATATATATATATATATATATACTCAGATGCGTGTGTGAGTGTGTGTGTGTGTGTGTGTGTGTGTGTGTGTGTATATATATATATATATATATATATATATATATATATATATATATATATATATAAAATGTTAAATTTATTAACTGGATAGGTTGGCTGGTCTGGCTACAGGCAAATGAGGCAAACTTTTTAAAATAGGCTTATTCTGTTGTAGTTTTCAAAATAAATTAAAAAGTAGCTTTAAATTTGCACACACGTCAAATAAAATCCACATAGCTCTTACAAAAAAATTTGACCAAAGCTCTTCCAACAAACTCCTAGGATTTTTTCTGCAGTAGCAGAAAACAGAAAAATAGTAGTTATTTACAGTTTTGAAAGTCAAATATTGTGTGGACATTGATACTTGCCAATAGAGTTCACACATTATTATATGATTCAAAAGCTGTGAGATGGTAATATACAGGTGTATATATCTGCAGAACAACATATCATGTAGCTATGATAGATACAATTAAAAAAGTAGTGCTTTATGCATAACACAGCAAACTGGGCAGTCATTCATCTAAACAAATCAGTGCATTACTGTAGTTCTACTGGAATAAAGATAAAATGCACTCCAGGTACCAAACGCAAACCAATAACAAAGTTCAAGGCACCCAGAAAAAGATGAACCAGCAGCCAAGATAAAATCATGATTTTATTACAGCCAAACCACAAAGCACATTAACACAGACACTGACAAATTAGCGTTTTCGTCTCAGTTACACAGACTTCATCAGATGCATCTACTGGAATAAACTCTTTTTTCTTATTTTGAGTTACCATAAATGATGTAATTTATTTTATAAACTTGTGACTGTTACGTATGTTACAGATGATATTTCTAGGGGTTATAGTGTAACACATACAGAAAGAACTCAAATGGTGTTTATGAGTCCAAATTAGTGATTTTTCTATACCCTTTAATATTCAACAGTTAAATGAGACTTGGATGCTGGACAGTTGCACCAAAGCAACTTGCCTGGGAGGAAAAAATATTCGGGTGGAACACACACAGTGCCCTGATGTATTACCAGTCACCTGCACAAATGGCCGTAAACCTATAAAAGTTTATGATAAAGATGGTTGCTGCTACAAGTATCAGTGTGAATGTAAGTAAACTAATGTTCACATGAGGTTTTTCACTTGTAAAACCATAACAATGATGTGGTCCTGTGATCCAGATTAAGCATATATTGATAACATCATTGCCTGATTAAATGCATAGTTATTAGTGCCTTGAAATCACACCAATGCATTATTTTTTAAATATACTTTATCTGTGCAGTTTATGCAATCTGATTTGCAGATTTTCTGTCTGAAATGTTTCACATCACCATAATTATCATTAGAGAATGGCCAACCTTTACATCTGCACCATGATTGGAGAACGATTGTTCTCCAGCATGGTGATAATCTACAGGTAAGTCTGCTGAAAAACGAGTCCAAAGCCTCACAGCAGTATGTTAGGCTGCTATGGAGCTTGGACTGAAAGAAAACTGTTGGCCGCCATTATTTTATGCTCACTAAGCAGCGCTTTTTCTGTTAAGCGAGTGTAAAATTCAAAGAAACATAAAAAAAAAGAAAAAAAATGTGTGTGTGTGTGTGTGTGTGTGTGTGTGTGTGTGTGTGTGTGTGTGTGTGTGTGTGTGTGTGTGTCTGTGTGCCCATGTGTGTTTGCACGCGCTTGTGTATGTGTGTCTGTGTATGTGTGTGCTTGTGCGTGTGTGTGTGTGCACGCGTGTATGTGTGTGTGTGTGTGTGTGTGTGCGCGTGTGTGTGCATGTGTGCATGTGTGCGTGTGCCCGTGTGTGTGTGCACACGCGCTTGTGTGTGTGTGTGTGCATGTGTGTGTGTGTGTGTGTGTGTGTGCTCGTGTGTGTGTGTGTGTGTGTGTGTGTGTGTGTGTGTGTGTGTGTGTGTGTGTGTGTGTGTGTGTGTGTGTGTGTGTGTGTGTGTGTGTGTGTGTGTGTGTGTGTGTGTGTGTGTGTGTGTGTGTGTGTATGTGTGTGTGCATCTGTGTATGTCTGTGTGCGTGTATGCGTGTGTGTGTGTGTGTGTGTGTGTGTGTGTGTGTATGGCTGTGTGTGTGTGTGTCTGTGTGTCTGTGTGTGCGTGTGCATGCCCGCATGTGTTTGTTTCTGTTTCTGTTTGCATGTGAGTGCATGTATGCTTCCATGCATGAAAGTAGAATTGTGTTTCTGTCTGTCTGAAGAATAAGAGAAATCAAGCAGTGACAGTAGCAGCATCAAAGAGGTTCACATACCGCTCAACCTCTTAGCTCATGAACTCTGAATAAATCCTAAAATAATGGGGGACAAAGGCTCAAAAATAGGGACAGATTTTAAATATCGCTTTTATAAAATTAGAAAATTGGTTGAATAACAAGATTTCTGTTACTGTGCATTTTCTGAAGGAAATAAAATCTGAAACTCAGGTGTGTCAATATTTAGTCACTTGAATGCCCAGTGATTGTCAACAAGCCACACAAGGGACCAATAAAAATGAAGTAAATATCAAGATATTTTTTGAAAATCTTATATTCTGGCTGCAAAATACTACCTCCAACACCATTTACATACACTAAACAAGTTTGAAACATTAGGCAGAAGGACTATTTTATATTAACACTATATAAAACATAATATAGTAATAAAAAATAAATAAGTAAAACTCAACAATTTTACAGACAGCCCATTCTCTAAGCACAATAATGCCCTCCATGGCATGTGTTACTGTGTAAATAATGTCATTCCAGGGGTGTAAAGGCCCTCCATCTGCAGTGTCGGCCTCATAACATCCTAGTCAAGTGTTATTTACACAGTAACAGAAACACCCTGTTGTGCATTATTGCTTACTTATAAACCTCCTTTTCTACATTTCTGCATGGAATTGAGATGTTATGTCAACTGTTTTCACATGAATTCGTAGATGGTCTCCTACTTTCTTTAACAGAATCCATCCCTTGGCTGGACATCCTCAACTCCTCTTTCCTTCTCCACGTCCCTTCCAAATATTCTTTACCAAATCATCTTCTGCTTTTCTGCACATATAACCAAACCATTGAAATTTGTTCTATTTGCCTTTTCTGCAGTTGGAGATACTTTGGTTTCTGCTATAATTTCTTCACTTCATCTGTTCCATGGTGTTCATCCTACTATCACTAGCACATCCTCTCCATAAACATAAGCTTCCTCAGCTGTTCTGCCTTCAATGGCAGGTTTATGTGCCATATAGAAGCACTGGTGATACCACTGTTTTGTACACATTACTTTTCAGCTTCTTTGGCATTCTTCTGTCTCACACTAGCCCCTTACAGTCTGTATTTGATGGCTGCAGCACCTTTGATTCTAGCTTTGACCTCTTCATTCAGACTTTTCTTCTACTCAGCCACTCCTACCCAATGCATGAAGTTGTTAACCAGTTCCATTATGTTTCCTTCTATCTTGTTTTTCATCTTCTTGTAATTTCCCCATTTGCCATCTTATATGTACCCAGTTTCATTCCATGTACCTAAAAATCTGCATTCCTTTCACTGGCTGAAGTTTTGCTCAGAGTCTGCTTATAATGGCACATCATCTGCACACAACAACTTCTCTCCAACCTTTTTATTAATGTAGTCCATTACCAGTATGAACAGCAGTGGGTTCAGAGCTGAATCATAATGCACACTTAATCCAGCTGGAAACTCCTCTGTGAATTTAAACACTCTCTGTACTTTTTAGTTCATATACATGACTGGCACTTATTATACCAATGTTTCTAGGAGTCCCACACAAGACTGCCAAAATCATCTTTCGTGATACCTTGTCATGTTTTCTCCAAATTTAGAAGTACTCAGTTGGACTCTTTTTTTATGTCCTGATCCTTCTCCAATATCTTAAAGTACCGTGTCAGTTGTGCTGCATCCGGGCCTGAATCTGAAATGCTAATGTCCTGTCCTACTTTACACTATTCCATACTGCCTGTGGTTGTGAATATCTGCTTTAGCCTTGTGCAATGGCATTAGAATGGTCATTCCCATGTCCAGCTGTGCATGCCACTCTTCCTCTGTCTCTTTCTACCTCAGAAAATTCTCCATAATGTTGCCAACATCATGATCAAGTCTGCCATTTTGTACTTCTTCTAGAGCAGGTGCTTCTTCTTGAATTGCTTATTGGGTATTTTCAAGGTAGTTAAACTGTACTGCTACAATGCAGTAAACTGCTTTCTGTTTGTTATAAAAAGGTAGTTGCCTCATTGTAACACTTTGCAGAGTGTGTTCTTTGGATTCATCACGGGTCCCTTTCATTTTACATTCATCTGCAATATTCTAATATAAGTTAAAACCTGGGAAGCTGTTAATGTAGTTATAAAGCTTCCATTTATGTATGCATCTATTTTGGGTTGTCATGCCATATTACAGAAGTAGCTTGCCAGGCCTTTCTTCCACACAGATACTGCTGCTGCCCAGTTTTTCCCCAGCCAAATTTCAAACCGTGGTCTACCAGTTGGTAATGCTGCACCTTAACCTCTGCCTATCAGGCTGGGGTTCAAAATGTATATATTTGTCCATAAACATGGAATTAGCTGTTGCCATCAAGCATTTATGGAAAAAAAATGAAAACCTAGCAAAGTTAATTACTGAAACAAATCTCTATCTAGAAGGCAAACATATGCTATTTTAAGTGTTTAAGGAATGAAAGCATTTTGGTACATCTTGTATCTTTGAGTATATTCTAATTTGTATCTTTTATTTAGTCTGTTGCTGTTCAATGCAAGCAGTAATATGTGACAAATATCAGAGAAGCTGTTGTTTTGTATAGAAAAGTGCTGTCTGCATTACTATTAATAGCCTATAAACTATAACATTTATTAATTAAGTTAGTCTCACACCACAAACTATTTATTTATTTACATTTTGCTGTTTCTGTAATTGTAGATACATTTAAGTGACATCTGAAACCTTTTATGCTTGTTTTAATCAGCAAAAACATGATAAGAGGATTGTTTGCAAGATTAATAAACTGATGTACTCTTCTAGGTGTTTGTGGAGGATGGGGGCTTTCCCACTATACCACCTTTGATGGAACATTTCACTCATTCAAGGGAAACTGTACATATATCCTGGTCCAACAAATTCTACCACGGTATGGTAACTTCCGAATCTACATCGATAATGCTGACTGTGATGAAAAACACAAGACTTCCTGCATGAAATCACTTCTAATTTATTACAATTTAGCAGAAGTGATGCTAACAAAAGAAACAATCCGTGGAAAGGCTACAGCTGTGGTAGAATATAGATTTCATATACATTAACTGTGTTCTTTATAAAATAGAAACAATGGTGACATCAAAAGCATTGCATTCTTTCAGTGGTCTTTTGATTTTTACTTTTGTAGGTATACTTCAATCAGAAAAAGATCATCCCTGATCTGAGGAAAGATGGTTTCAACATATCCAGTACTGGAATTTACATTTTTGTCCAAATACCTGAAATAGAGGCATATATCTCATTTACTACATCAAGTTTCAATATAAAGCTCTCATATGACACATTTGGATTTAACTTGGGAGGACTATGTGGTAGGTGCTTTCCAGATAATGTAATGTATTTGTTTTTTTTTTTTTTTTGTTTGTTTTTCATTCATTTCTCAAACATTAAAGAAGTTGGCAAAGTTTTAGAAAACATAACATATTAAGCATTAGTGAATTAGAAATCATGAAGTACTAGAGTTTAACATACTCCTTTATTCACTTTTGAGGGCAAGACATAAATGTGTTCAAAAACAAAGCTACATGACTGGCCCTTCCAACTCCAGCATCGTAACATTTAAATTGATAGTTCATACATGCTACCTGCAGTTAGCACTGCTGGTGAAAACTCTTGTACTTTTTAAGACTTGTAAACAGAGGAGTATTGGAAGCAGTCTTTAATATATTTAGTGGGATGCTGCTTGCATGTGAAATGCTGAGCTTCCAAATATAAGGCACTGAAAGCCAAAAATCTTAGAAGCCTGGCATTTACAAAGCAAATTCTAGAACATTCAACACAAATCTATTGCCTTCTTGCCATCATAATGTTCATACCATCCATGGAGAAAGTTTTACAAGGGATGGAAAGAAAAAGTATAATCCCTCCTCAAGTCTCACACACACACACACACACACACACACACACACACACACACACACACACACACACACACACACACACACACACACACACTCACACACACACACTCTAAAACACACATATTCATAGATATAAAAAGGTTTTATAAGGGGTGGAGAGTTAAAAAGATTTCTTAACAACTAGAATTATAGTATACACAGAAAGACACACACACACACACACATACACACACACACACACACACACACACACACACACACACACACACACACACACACATATTCATAGATATAAAAAGGTTTTATAAGGGGTGGAGAGTTAAAAAGATTTCTTAACAACTAGAATTATAGTATACACAGAAAGACACACACACACACACATACACACACACACACACACACACACACACACACACACACACACACACACAATTTTATAATTTATAAAGGAATATGATAATATGCTCATTTTATCTACCCTATTTCATTGCACTACATTAAATTAAAATTAATTAGAACTGTTTGTTTTGAATGTCTGCAAATCTTCTTTCTCAGCATTGCTTCAGATCTAGTCATATCTATAATTTGGTCATGAAGCAAAGATTCTCAGTTCCCATTAATTAACTGTACAATGCATTACTAAACTAGAATTTATGAAACGTGGTTTGGCAGAATCTAATCTTTTGAGATGCATCATAGGCTGAAACCCAGATTTAAAAAAGGATTGTTGTATTTTATATAAATTGTTATATTTTATTAGGGGATCAAGTGACCCATCTTTTAATCGGGTGAAAAGTCACATTTTGAACAATGAATACAAAAACAACATTCAAGAAATACTGTTCTGATGGATAGCATGAGCATTGATTGATGAATAACTTGTACATTTTAGTGATGCTGCTGAGAAGAAAAATCTAAATCTCCTGTTAGGCTGCATTTTGTTGAACAGGGCTGCAGTGGTGGGGAATTCCAAGTTCCCTAATATGCAGTTATTCTGGAGTTAGAATTATAAAACTCAGGGAGTATAGGGCATTGTAGATGTTTTTTCTTAATGGCTGATTGTTGAGTCTTATAATTAATTTTGATAGGTCAGACACTGATATTTACTTTGTTGGTGAAGAGTCATACAGTTTTTAAAGATGAGATAAGCTAACTCTATATTCATAGCACATACTGTAGTAATCATTTAGCTTATTTTAAAGACACTAATATTTTGCTTGATTACTATGATCTCAAGAAGAGTTTCTCTTTTCTGTGTGAAAATAACTCCTTGTATTCAAAGTAGCTGCAGTGAATCAGTATTAGAAATGTTCTTTTATGTACAACTTTTTCTTTCTTTCTTTTTTCTTTTTCTTTCTTTCTTTCTTTCTTTCTTTCTTTTTCTTTTTTTCTTTCTTTTATTAAAGACTGCCTATCTATATTTAGTATGTCCAAAGGATCATTTATTGAACGTACGCTGAAAATAATTCCTGATTTTGAAAGGCAGAAAATGAAGTTACTAGTAGTAACACCTGAGTTATATTTACTTTTCTCCTAAAGGAAACTGCAACAACTATCAAGGGGATGACTGTCAATTACCAAACGGCAAAATAGCAACACCTTGTGAAGGCATGGCGAGTTATTGGACTGTTATAGATATTCATAAGCCCTATTGTCTACTTTCAACACCAGAACCAACATATTCAACCATGACACAATTGATAACAGAAACAAAACCAGCAACCAGCATTTCAGTGATTCCAAAAACAACGCCAAAACTAGCAACTTACTATTCATCTATAATGTCACTATTTACTGGAACTAGTAAGGTTATGTCTTCAGGCTTTCCAACCTACACTCCACTTTCTAAGTCTCAAATTTCAGTATCGCCAACAGCCACAATAACAACAATCACATTTACTGAAACTAGTAAGGATATGTCTTCAGGCTTACCAACCTACATTCCACTTTCTATGTCTCAAACTTTGGTATCACCAACAGCTAGAATAACAACAACCACATTTACTGGAACTAGTAAGGGTATATCTTCAGGTTTACTAACGTACACTCCACTTTCTACGACTCAAACTTCGGTATTGCCAACAACCAAAATAACAACCACTACAGTGAAGAACGAACCGCCATGCATTCCTCCACCTCTCTGTGAAGTTATATTAAGCAGGTATGTACAACATGTTTTGCTTGGTAATAGTTTGCAATAAAAAGCTGCAGCAGTATGCCACACAATAGATATATTCTGTAATTAAACAATTAAGTTTGTTAGTAGATCCATATCTGATTCATTTATTTATTTTTTTTTTATTTGGTTTTAAAACAATAAATAAACAAATCAATTATAAAACAAACAACTATTTGCATAGATCCACAGCTATTCAGTACATCAAAGTTTTACATATCAACAATAATTAATATTTTCAAGCAAGTGTATAAATTTAAGCCAAGATTTATATGAATGTGGAGTATTAGAAGTTCTTATCTTTATAGTATGCAATTCATTACTGCAAACAATTTTTGCCACACTAATAAATTAAACACTAGAGGGGGTAACTTTACTTTTCCAGTTTTTAGTATTTACTTTTCTAGCTATAGCAAGAATAGACCTAAGAAGAGCGACTTGGGTTTTTAGAATTATCTCAGGAATTACAGCATTGAATAAAACTAAAGATTTAGAAATATTACATCTACCTGACCATAGAGCTTGAATGAAGTTATAATTTCTTTCCAAAAAGCAGAGATGCTTTCACATTCATATACCATATATGTCCAGTCAGCTATTATTTCAAAATCACATCCCCAGCATTTAATTCTATTTGATTTATATATAATTGTAATTTTGTTAGTAGTGACAAAAACTCTGTGTAAGAATTTCAAAGTGAAAATTTTCCAATATAATGAAGATGCAGTTTTGTTTATACATTTTAATATTATTTTCTTGTGTTATTCGTCTTCATTATTAATGTTTGAGCAGTAGCTCAATAGGAATTGTCTATGTGAAATCTAACTTAAGAATTTTTGTAAATTTGTGACAAATATGATTTATTTTTCATTGCGTTATTACTGATATTTATTAAGAATTCCAATAATTTGTGGAACAATTTCTTATCTTTGTTACATTTTTTTTATATATTTTACATTTTACATACTATTAATCTCTGTATTCACAAAGTCTCTAAATATTTGTAAAATTAACCAGTTCTCAGAATCCTGATTGTAATTGGACCTTAAATCATCAACAGTACATATATATCAGTACCATTTAAGAACTGATGCCAATAAGTTAAGCTACTATGTTGTTTCATTACTAGCATTTTCTTCAAGTTATGAATTTCTAAGCAGTCATTTGTATATACAGTTGAAAGCATAAAAAATATTAAGTCTTTGATACAATGGTTAGAATATGTGAACTTTTGGAAAGAGGAAATTATGTTATTTAAATAAGGAATTTGAGAAGAGAGTGTAATTCCATTTACGCGAACATCTTTTAATAACCATATAAAACTATTAGGGGCTATTTGTTTATGACTGATTGTGATATAGTTATTTACTAATAAATTTCTTGATGTATTTGTTTCCATTTGGAATCGTAAGATGAATTTATCAACAATGTTGTAACTTTTACAATTGATGAAGTAGCATACAACTGGATATCAGGGAATCCTATTCCACCATTATCCCAACCTTTTCTGTGCCAATCAAAGGAAACTGTTGGTTTGCTATTATGCACTGCTTTTAAAAATACACTATAAAATATTAATTCAGAGTGGTTAAACTGAGTGTTTTAAAAAGTGGCAATATATAATTTTGTCAACAAAAACACTATTTTTGTTTATGAGTTTCAGAAAAGAATATTGCTGCATTACCGGTTCAATAAAAAGTTTTAAAGATCAAATCTGGCTCAGTGACATAAAAAGATGCTGCCCTTATTATGACCCAGATGGCCTGAGATCAACTAGCAACTCGGGCAATGGAGTACCCAGCAGAAAGGCTTTGATTTGATGGCTCATCCACTCTAAGAATGGGGGAGGGAGGGGTTTCTTTCTCTGGTAAAGACACATCTCTAGTGATACAGATGTGCCATAATCATGGGACAAATTGTCTGTAAAACTGCAGAATTTGAAGGATGGCAGCAAGAGCTAGCTGACATTATGTGCAGTGACACGTGTGATGCATGTATTGTCACTAGCTGTGCCCAGTTAGGGCATAAAACAAATTTTTCCTGGTGTGCAGGGACAGCATATGTGATGCTGCATCCTGTTCCATTACATTTTTCCTTCCCAACCTGCCATTGAGATGATCTTAGCCCTACAGGAAAGTACCAGAAACATTTGGATAAATGGTACATTCTAGAAGCTGATGGTCAGCTGGAGACATGAAAATGTGAGGGAAAAAATTATAAGATCAACACAACACAGCACTGCAAAGCAAATACCTCGGAGAACTGTGAATATGTATTTTCTTGTACTGGTGATGTTAATTATTAAAGTAAAAAAATGTCATTGCATCAAATTTTGTAAAAGTGCAGTGTCAGTGACACCGCATATGCATACATGTTTAATTGCATATATGAACAATCCCACACAAAGAATACCTGGGAAATTACTCCTCTCACTATAAGCAGTCGAAGCAAGCCTTTAGTCCAAGAAGTATTACTAGGTAATGGGTTATTGAGGACATCAAAAATATATACACTGGCAATTATGCTGTATAATATTAACGATTGCAAAGGGCATTAGAAAAGGTTGATTAGACTACCTCTATAAAAATCCATACGCTCAGGCTTCTCCATCATGGATAAACTACACCAGTTCTGGATAAATCTAGCAATTCAAATGGTCTTGAACTGTATTTTAGTAATGTCACAGTTATCCATGCAAACAGAGGATTAACACTCAAAGGACCAGTGAGTAACGTTTAGCCACAGCTCCATCTCTTCAGTGCTGATGATGTTTTTCACATAGACGAATAACACTCAAAGGAACAATGAGTAGCTATTAATCTAGTTCAATCTCTTCAGTGCTGATGTTAAATTTTACACAGAGGATTAACACTCAGAGGACCAGTGAGTAACATTTAACCACAGCTCCATCTCTTCAGTGCTGATGATGTTTTACACATAGAGGAATAACACTCAAAGGAACAATGAGTAACTATTAATCTAGTTCCATCTCTTCAGTGCTGATGTTAAATTTTACACAGAGGATTAACACTCAGAGGACCAGTGAGTAACTGTTAGCCAGCTCCATCTCTTCAGAGCTGTTCATAGGATCATAGGAAGTTACTAGGCTATTGGCCCTGAGGTCCTTACAAACCTAGCCAAGAGTTTAGCCCATGCTTAGACAAGTCAGCACCCAAAGTCCCTGTTCAGCAGGACACAGGTCGAATCCCAGGGGTGTATTTTTTGTTTCCCATCCAGTTATCCAGATTGCGCTTAAAAAGTGTTAATACATTTTACACAGTAAATGTGCTAGAATTCTGTTTTAACTCTACAAAACCTGTTTTGTGTTTTGAGTGCCTGACAAGCAAGCCTAAATAACATTGTAGTGACTGTAGTTTGCAGACCCTCAGCACTTCATACTATGTAACCCAGGAAATGGGAACCACGAATTGAGCTTACACCATCTGTACCTTTTGAGTGCAGCTATCCTCAAATGTAACTGTGGGTCAGTCAGGTTCTGAAAATTAAACTTCCTTTCCTTTTTGGTGGCAATCATACCTGTAAACGTTCTCTTTTTTTTGAGATCCTTCATTTTATATTCAACTTTTGATCTGTCTCTCCTAAAATGTCACATATTTCTAGAAGTTCTAAACTAACAGTACTAGTATTTAAAAAGCATCCATACTTTGGAGCCTTTTTCTTAATCATTTTTTGCTTTGTTTCTAATTCTGGAGGTAAAAACTGAGAGCTATGGAGAACAACATGGCCAATGCCATACCTTTCCTCACTGTCAAATGACCCCATAACTTCTCAGCAGAGCCATCAAATCACTTTTTTGTCCAACTAGGCTATAATAAAAAAATGTAAAATAAAAGCAAACCCTGTTTAAATTAGCTAATGCTCTATCTAGAAATATTTGTCAGGCGTTGCTATTTTCTTTTCTCCCCCAACCTGAAATTTTTTCTATTCATGAAAGATGACCCTAAGCCTGAAAGGTTAGTTTACTTCTGCCTATTGATTGCTAATTGTCCCTGATCTTTTTTAATTTCTTGCCCACTGTGCTGACATATTTTATTTATTGTATTGTATTTATTTACTTATTTATTCATTGATTTATTTTTTATTTATTGAGATTTGATAACCAGGAAAGTTTGACTGAGTAGGAGCCCATTTTCAGCAGAGGCCTGGTTAGAAAATCTTGAGAGTATTACAAAATATTTTAATAACAATAATTTTACACCTTTTTAAAATAAAAAAAAATCAACTAAACTTTAAATAATTATACCAAATTAGACATAATATGGACACACTGGTTAAGAATAGATACAAGTTATATGACAATGATTTAATAGCCAGCTTATACAGAAATTAAAGGTAATACAAGCAGAAATTGCATTATGAAGTGAGAGAATTTTGGGACTGGTATAATTCTACAGATCCTGGAAACTTAAGACCCATAAGTCTTACTAGTCTCATATGCAAAGCCATGGAAATAATTATCATGGAAATGATCAGTAATGATGCAGGAAACTTCCATACACTGGTCCCAACTCTGGTTTTGTCAAGGGCAGGTCATGTCTAATCAACCTGGTGGAGTTCTTTGAGAAGGTCAACAAAGCAATAGATGAGGGCAAAATAGTTTATACTGCCTACCTTGACCTGGCCAGGGCATTTTAAATGGGAGATTAGGTACAAACCCTTATCTCACCCAGTGGATAGCCAGCTGGTTCACACACAGAACCCACAAAATTAGAATTGGGGAGTCCACCTCTACAAAGAGGCCAATCACAAGAGGAGTTCCTCAGGGATCTGTCCTGGGACTGGTCCTTTTTGGCATTTACTTGTTTGAAATTAAGGCCAATGTCAGTGGTTTCTGGATGACTAAATCTGTAGATGATTGCAAATTAAGAGCTGTTATTGAATCCAACACAAACATTCTCCAGGAAGGGGTGACACAGACAAACAACTGATGTCAGAGGCATGGACTAAAATTAAAATACCAAGAAATACATTACAGTATCCTTTGGGAAGTCATCCACCCCATGGTAACTATCATATTGACAACTCACCCCTGAGGGTTGACCCAGTAGTCAGGGGCTTGGAGACACATGTAGACAGTAATTTAGCCTTTGACATTCTTGTGTCTACAGTAGTAAGGGAACTGTAATGTGTTGTGCAACTTATAAACAGAGGTATGGCATCTAGGTCCAAGGACGTCTTTGTTCCACTGTATTCAGCATTCATCAGACCTATCATTGAGTACAATACCCCCTTTGGTCTGTCCTTAACCAGGCATATCCACCAATTGGAATGTCTACAAAGATTCCTCACTAGAAGAATATAGGGCATATGTAACATGTCCTGTGCAGATCACCTCAAGGCCCTTTCCCTGTATTGTGTCTCCTACAGCCTGTTAAGGTGAGACCTATAGCTGGCATACAAGGCATTGTAAGACTCCACTATGATGGACCTCCTGCAGATCCACAAAACAAACAGCACAAGAATCACCTGTTTTAAAGACTTAAACCGTGCCTGTAATATAAATAGGACCCACTGGAGGTACAGGTATATATCCCAGAGGCTACCCCTTCTCTGGAACAGGTTCCCCATCCATGTGAAGCAAAGTTCCTCTCTAACTCAATTCAAGTGTAACTTGGACAATTGGATGGGGAACATGAAATTCATCCCTGGTTTGTCACCTATGTCTCTAATGGACACAGGTAGCCTGTAAATTGTTAATCTCCTAGGCCCCCGCTTGTAAATATTTCATCTTCCAAGCCCCTGCTTACACTTATCAAGGGTACCAGAACTTGTCAGAGACTTGAGATGCATGGCTAAGATTAAAAAGGCCCTTGTGGCCATTAGCCTAGTAAACACCTATGAACCTATGAGAAAAAAAAACAGGCTTACAGTTTATTTAGAAAGAAAACCAGGGAAGAGAAATTGATAGAAGTAAACAGTGAGTGAAAAAGGAAAAATAAATAGATGCAAGGTATGAATAGGTATTTGTTCATATTTAGGGATATAGTTTATCCTGGTGTTGGGCAGGAACAGAGCCAGTTTTTGGCTAAGAAGTGTTCCAGAATGGTTTTGAAGGATGGGAGGGAGGGTATTCACCTGAAAGATAAGGACTTTGAGGTCTTAACAACATGGTAAGAGTATAGACAATGCCCAGCAGATTTGCTTGTTCTGAACAGGCAGGAGTTTTTCATCATTATATTATAATGACCAATTGAGAACATAGTTATGAAGAATGTTATTTAGTGCTAGACAAGCAGATGGATTTTGAATAATTTTATAGGTGGTAAGAAGGTGTGTATATGTTAGTTGATGGGGTAGCTCTAACCAATTTAGGCTTTTAAGTGCTATACAGTGGTGAGTTCTGAATGGGGTATTTGCTGCAAATTTATAAACTTTGTTATAGCATGGTTCAAGTTTTGATTTTTGTGATACCTGAATGTTAGTAAGGATGGGAGCACCATAAAGAAGTGCAGAGAGGAGATAATTAGTGGCATGTGTGGCTTTACTATCATTTTTGTTTATGAGTAAAAGCCCTTTTTTAGCGAAGCCCCAAGGAGAAAAATTATGTACATAAAAAAACTTAAAGAACTATGCTTTCTACTATCACAATTTCACATTCTGTGCAAATACTAAGACATCATATGTATATAGTAGTAATAGATAATACATTATAGATTTTGCACTTAATAGTTAGATATAGTAATAGAAAAAGGATCCAGAATATGGTTAATATATATATTAGGAGTATTATATTGTAGGAGTGTATAAACAATACTACAGTTTCAGTATTGAGGTGGTTCAACAGAATTTAAAGTACAGGACTTTTTGTTATGGGATTACTGCTTGGTAATCATATCCAGTAGTATAACAGTGGCATAGCCAAGAGTTAAGGAGGACTTTTTTTTAGTTTAATTTTGCAGATGTGCGGGTTTTCAGTGAGTCTAACAGGGAGTGGGCTGGAGTTTCAGGCCTTGGGGACATGGCTGGCATACAGGGCATCTCCAGCTATGTTGCTGGACTTGTGAACCATGACATGTTTATCACTAGATTGAATTGTGAACCATGAAATGTTTATCACTTGATTGAAGTTGTCAGTTGGGGGTGTACCTTTGCAGCTAAGATCCTAGGACAAGGCACCTTTCAGCATGCTACACTACACTGTATATTTTTTATAGCTGAGACAGAGTGTGGTGGTGAAGTAGCTCTAGCCAGTGGACATACTTAAGGGCAATGCAGTGATGAGAACAGTAAGCTTTATTGGTAGAAAATGTGGATATTTTTGTAGCACTGCTCATGTTTACTCTTTGGTATGGCCTGGCAAAAATATATAACTATTATGTTTTTTGATCCTGTAAATTAACTGTATTTGTAACAAAACAATGTTACATTGGAGACCTTCTACTGTAGCCCACAGAGGGAGCATAACTGCTTCAATTCATACATTTTCCACTAAATTCACAGGGCTGTCCTGTTACTTATTGTTTGATCTCTTTTTATTTTCATGCAGAGGTTTAGAACTAAATTTATTTATCATTGTCATTTGCTGAGGCAAAGCAGGCATCTGCATTCCTACAGTTCTACTGTAAGTTTTTTTTTACCCTTTCTAAAATATTCAGCACAAATCAACCATCAACTGCAACCACTTGACCTATAAGCATTACAGTTTTTTTTAAAGTATAAAGCGGCAAAGAAACTACATAACTGAAGTGATTTGTATGACACAGCTGTTGAAAATATGTAAACGTCAAAAATCATTTTATTATATTTTATACTGAAATATTAAAAATATTGTCAAAATGTTGAAAGTTACTGCAAAAAGCTTGGCCTGTCCATTTATTTGGGATCATTATCAGTAACTGACATCAAATAAACATAGGTTCATAGTTAAGTACTAGGCTAGCTGCCCTTGTGGCTATTTTAAGCCTAACCAATTTCCCTTTTGTGCTCAAAACAACCTATACCATCTGGTTATAGATTGGCCTTACCTATCTCATGGTCAAGAATTATATATTACCCCCAAACTGGGGCCATATCATAGATAATTTGAAGGGACCCATACATGGGATAAAGCTTTTAGGAGCTGCCTCTGTCCATTAGTAGTACAGGAGACAGTCCTGGGGTAAAGTTTCTGTTCCCCATCCAAAGATTTGAGTTCTGCTTGAAAACTGACAGGGATGAACTTTGTTTTACATGGATAGGGCGTCTGTTCCAGAGCAGTGGTTTCCCCTGTGAGGTATACCTGTCCTTCCAAACTGTTCCGTTGATGTCACAGAAGAAGTTTAGATCCCCATACCAAGTATTTTTGTTGCCATTTGGCTTCTGATGTGCAGCAAATCCATCAGTAATGGCTCAAAGGATGCCTTGAATGCCAGACTCGGTAACCCCTCAGCAGTCTGTAGGATACTGAGTATAATGACTGGACTTTGAGTCGGTCCATGGAGGACTTGTTGCTTGGGCCTCGTATCCTTTTAGTAAGGTATCTCTGTGGGCATTCCAGTTGCTGCACGTGTTTGGACAGACATGCCATTATGGTTTGACGTAACTGCATCTTCTCTTTACCTTTTACTCTACCTGCACAGTAAAGCCAGAGAAGTAAACAAATACAAGATAATTGTAACTATGCCTACACTTGTATTACCTTTATTACCCTTACTTTATCCTGACTAGAATGTAAATGACTCACTAGCTATAACTGCATACCTCTAATGAAACGTTTTCTGCATTAGTGTTTTTGCAGGCTGTCATGACCGCGTCCCACCAACAAATTACTATAAGGCCTGCATTATTGATGGATGCCAAACAAATACACCTGATTGTTCGAGTTTGCAGCATTATGCCTCACTGTGTTCTTCCCAAGGTGTATGCATTGACTGGAGGAACAAAACAAATGGAGAATGTCGTAAGTATTAGAGAAACTAACAGTAAAATTTCTTACAGAAACTTGTATTGACAGAGATCCCCAAACTCAGTTATATTTAGATGAGCACACGTGTGTATCTCTCTGATAACTGATCTTCACAGATTAATACTTCACTTAGTAAAAATAGCACATAACTTTAGAAAGTTATTTAACTTACTATGATGTGTTTTACTCAATTATTATCACAGAGGTAAAGTAATATATCTTATTTACTGTGAGTTATGTTAGTAAATAAAAACACTAACACTCATTCAGCTCAATGAAATGATTGTATTTTTTATGCTTGCATATTTTATCAGCAAATCTTTGCCCTTCAACCAAAGTTTATGAGGCATGTGGCCCAACATCTCAGCCTACCTGCAAAACAGGGTATGTATTTTTAAGCACACACTTTCCTGAGTAGATTAACATTGACATAAATATAAAATTTTATAAAAAATACATTGTACTCAAATTGTAATTATATTCTAAAATGATCTATATATGTCTTAAATAGAAGTGTGCACATCTGTTTAAACATTTTTCCACAGCTGTTTCACTGTTCCTCATTATTGGGTAAGGATATTTTCAAAGCTGTTTAACTGTACCACGTTACTTTTATTAGTGGACATTTAATTTATAAATGCACATCACACCATAGATAGTTATTACATAATGCATATTTCTTTTAGACCAGATGACTGCACCTGACAAGCTAAGCCAGTTCCTACAGAATTCATAGCATAATTGCAAATGAAGCAATCTGAACCAATGAAGCATGCTTTGTCAAAACACAATTCAATCAAACATGCTGTATCAAAAAGACTTTTTTTTGGTTAAACACACTCTGAAAATGAAGGTTATCTCATTCCTAAATTACACTTTCAAAATATAGTGTTAATGTAGATACTGGGACAGGGGAGGAGCAGACCCTCAGACAAATTAATATTTTTCATGTCCTTTGTGTAGTCTTTCTCTCAAGCAAACTTGTAGGGTGGCTTGGCTGAAGAAATCCTGGTTTTTGATACTGTATTTTAGCACTACACAATACATTTGTTAGTAAATATGCAAATTCAAACTGTTATGCATTACTGTGAATATCTAGTGTATTCTTCTTAATTTGATGTATGTATGTGAATATATATATATATATATATATATATATATATATATGTGTGTGTGTTAGTGAGTTTTTGGCTCCATATCCAAGGTACCACACACATAATTGCACGCTTGGAGATCTAATCTGACATGCTGCATTAAATATGTGCCCTTATGTATAAAACAGTCAAAATACAGTAATAGCAATGTAAGCTGTTTCATAATGAAATATTAAAATTTAGTATTCTTAATTTCCTTAATTGGTCACAACAAACACCATAGCAGTTTTCAAAAACTGCACAAATAATTCAGAAACCTTTCAACTTTTCTGCATTAAATAGAATTCTACAATTTGTCACATAAGACTATTTAAATTAATTCCTAAATTCCTACTCCATCAAACTATGAATCCAATATATTGTCTAACTCATCCTTTCATTAAAAGTAATTTTATTAAATGTTAATTTTAATCAATAAAACACAGTCAAGAAATTCCTTTATAGTTCATTTCTAAATAATAATAATAACTTAAAATCATTCTGGGGCAGTCATGTATTTTAAAGGGAATAAACAACAACAACAACAACAACAACTACGAAAGCTCGTAACCGCACAATACCAACACCCACAGTACCAATGCCCAGAAGAATGAAACTTCAGAATCCCAACGGCAAATAATGGAGATTGCCGTATAGTGCGTAAAGGTAAGTTTGCCATTCTCCCCACTGTAGTGCAATTTCGGAGTAGGTATATTTCAGTTACGGGGGGGTGGGGGGTGCAGGAGGGCTTTCCCCCCCGCATACATGTTGTTATTGCTGGTTTTGGGGTTTTATTTTGGTGTTTTGTTGTTTTCGGTATTCTGTAGTTTCGTTCTTCTGGGTGTCGGTATTTTCAGTGTCGGTATTGTGCGGTTTTGGGATTTAGTAGTGAATCAATTTTAAACTAGTATAAATAAAACTAATTCAAAAGAAATTATTATAAAAGGATATCAATAGATACTTATCAGAGATTTGGGATGGATGGCTAGATTTAAAAAGGCCCTTGTGGTCATTAGCCTTGTAAATATCTATGAACCTATGAATGTATGTTTATAAAATTGAGGTACAGAGCTACAGCCTTGCCCCTATGTGAGTGAAAATCAGTATTTAAGTGGTTGTGTTATTATTCTGAAGTCTTCCACTTAGGACTTTGACTGTGAATATAATTGCTCCTAGAATCACGGCTGTATTTATTTTGCCATTCACTTCCTAAGTTTAATTAGAACAAACATCTATTTTACTTGCATTGATATAATCTAAAAACATAATAAATTAATGTTTTACTATAGGAAACAACGCAACTAAAAGCAAATAAATAAACATGTCCTGCAGTGTCTTAATGGTTATATTGTTGTTTCCTTAAATAATAGAGTCAATAGTCTGCCTGGAAAGGGGAAAAATGCCAATCCTGTAGAAGGATGTTTTTGTAGAGATGGACTGATCCTTTTCAACTCATATTCTGATGTGTGTGTCCCATCATGTGGTAAGAAACTGAAACTTTATATTTCAAGTAATAAGCCAAGTATATATTTGTTTAAACTATCTTATCTTGGATATCATTAAAATCAGAAATGCATTAATTTATTGTAGGCTGCACAGGACCTGATGGAATGCCAAAGCAGGTAATCACTTTTCTAGTATCCATTATTGTACTGTATTAGGTTTTACAAAGTATTTTTCTTTTTTTTTTACTTTTAACAAACTGTAATAACACAGCATCATAAAATTAGATTTGCTGTATCCCAGGATAAAATATTAATCTAATGTGGAGGTTACCTAATGAGAATGTTATTATTGTAACAAGTAATACATACAGATGCATGTCTCATTCTTCAATTCATTGGAAAATCAGCATGGAATTTCAGTGTGATGATTAACAGTAAATCATTTTATATTTCCATTGATCAAATCAGAATGGCCAACAGTGTACCTTTGCCCCATTGCTTTGATACAGATTTATTTTGTGTTAAAATTTTCATTTGCTAACAACTTAAAATAGTATTTTGTTTTCCACAAAATTCAAATATTGACATATAACAAAGAGTTTAATCTCACTGTTTCCTGACATGCTATATGCAATAATGTAATAATGTGAGAAAGCGTAGAAAATTAGTAAATTTGTGTAGATTAACTCATTTAGGGAATTGGTTTTACCAGAAAATGGTAGAATGTTTGTGGATTTCAATTCCACTTATTCAAAGAAAGAAAGATGCAAAACATCAAGTTTACATCTCCAGCTGATACTGTTACACCACTCTGAATCTGGCAGCGAAGTGAGGCTTAGAAGTGGTGATTTTCCTAAGTTGTCATGTTTCCTAAAGTGGTAGCGAATGGACATACTGAAAGGACAGTGCATCCTGTTCCTCTGCAAAAACTGAAATGTTTTATTTAGGACATCCTCCTTCATATAACTTCTACAAAACAAAAAAATCATGTGTATATGTATATGTATACAATCTTACATGTACAATAACATGCAAAAAAACCTTCTCTACTTTTTTAATGCTCCTTGTTTAAAGAAGGCTTTTATTTCCCATCTTGAAGAAGAATAGACCTAACTGGCTAAACAATTACAGACTCGTGTCCATATTTTTAACCCCTTATGGCAACCATGGTTATTGCATTGAAGCAGCTTGTTTGCCACTTGAACCCTGCAGTCTACCTTCTGCCACTTGAACCGTGCATTCTGCTTTCTGCCACTTGAACCCTGCAGTCTACCTTCTGCCACTTGAACCGTGCATTCTGCTTTCTGCCACTTGAACCCTGCAGTCTACCTTCTGCCACTTGAACCGTGCATTCTGCTTTCTGCCACTTGAACCCTGCAGTCTATTTTCCATCACTTAATCCCTGTAGTCTACCTTCTGCCACTTGAACCCTGCAGTCTACTTTCTTTTGCTCGATAAGGTTGCGGAAAGAAACACGTTACTGACATAGATTTGCTCAAACTCAGAGTCAACAAATGATTAGATGTACTTTGGAACTAGCTTCTGAGATGCAATTTTTAAACTGAATAAAGGCATCTGATATTATGAATAATCCCAGATCTGCTGCAAGGCTAAGGACGGAGTCTGATTTTTTTTTTTTTTTTTTTTTGTGGAGGGAGGGGTTGAAGATTCCTTGTCAACTACAGCCAAAGTGTCAAGTTGACACTCTCTGTTCTTTTGAAATTACACTTGGCAGGAATCAGTCATAAGCCATCTACTTTTCTGATGGTCTGTGCTAATAAATCTTTCTTTCTTTTTAATTTCACATTTCTGATTGGGCAATATCCATAGCTTCTTTAATTTGAAATCTAGTTGTGATAATGTATTTATCTGTTACTCATTATACCTAGGGTGATCATTTTAGGGGACAGTTTTTTGTTCTTTTAACTGCACAATACTATTCTTAAGATTGGCAGTGGTTATGATGCCCCACTGAAATTATCCAAAATTTTAATAGTCGTTAAACTGAATCTTCTTTGTATAAATAACATTGTCTAAACTGGACCTAGCTGTACTTGATCAAGAAATATTATACTGTTAAGTCTGTTCACTACCTGTTTCAAGCTATACAATATAGTGCAAAAATCCTTGCATAGCCATTCAAGAAGGGCAACAGTACCACAGAATGCAGCTGTCATATTGCTGACAAATTCAGCAAAGTTGGTAAAGGACCACCATGCTTTCAGTAGTGTACACATAGGGATCTGTCTAGGTATATAAATTAATTAATACTCAGGCCTTAACCTTAACTGAAGACACCTATTCACATAACCCTTCTGAGATCTACAGGGAATAGTATGTAACTATATTCTGATTCAAAAGCATAGATTTCAAGACTATCTTCTCAGTACACAAAAATATATGAGGAATACAGCAACAAAAATTTCAGGATCTGGATGCCCAGCCTCTGCAAAAAAAAAAAAAAAAAATCTTGATTCATTTCTATATGGGCTAATGCTAACATGTATATGTTTTTTATTTTTAAGTGTATATTTTTGCTATAATGATGACTTATCTTGTTTCACACCCAATAGTTGGCCTCTATATCTTTGTTATATTTCACATTTTATTATTTTATACATACACACATTTTACTGTATCTGTATTAATTTCTTTGTTTCTATCTATGAAAATGGGAGTAATAATCCAGTGGAAGTTCTTGGTTACATAGTTGAAAAGAAGATAACATAACACTTGCAAATAGTCTTGTGACACTACAAGCTTCAGTTCCGGCTAATGAAAGACAGAGATTAGGAAGAATTAATAAATTAAGATGTTTATATTGTATCTAGTTAAGGCAGCTTGCCTATGGCTACCTTGTTAAGAATCCTTTCACACCTAGACTGTATGTATGCCGTACAGAAAATTTGGTAATGGATAGCACTGGTAATCATAATGACATGACATCTGCCGAAGACTTAATATTTTATTCAGTGGATGAAAATACTTGGGGAAAATCATAATCATCTTACTTGTTTATGTCAAATGCAAGAAAAATAATCTGGATTTCAAACAAAAATACTTCATAAAAAACCTGCTGTATAATAGAAAGTTTCAAGCCAAATTATTCATTGACATAAACATATAATTTTATACAATGTTTTGTTTTAATTAAGAAGAATGTTTCCCTATAACATAATATTGTTAAATCATTGCACAAAGCTGGAGCAAACCTATGGAGTGTTTCAAGGAAGATATTGCTTCACAATTTACTTCCAGGTCAATAGGAAAAAGTGAGCCATTGATTACAACATTGAATAACTCAATTATAATTTATCCTCAGCCTAATGAGACCTGGAGCAGTAATTGCAATAACTGCATATGTGATGCGGACACCATGACAGTGCAGTGTACTGCTCTTAGCTGTCCACTACCTGCAATGCCAATATGTTCTGGAGAGGGATTCATGCCAACA
The DNA here is from genome assembly GCF_019279795.1 of Protopterus annectens. NCBI lineage: Eukaryota > Metazoa > Chordata > Ceratodontiformes > Protopteridae > Protopterus > Protopterus annectens. The sequence continues at coordinate 545,077,313 of NC_056751.1, forward strand.
TCTGTGCAAAATCCAAACAATACCTGTTGTGAGATAACTGAATGCAGTAAGTATGCTAGTTCATTTGCAGTGAAAGCTATATATTGATCATCTTTATGCTATCAACACAATTCATATTTTATTTTATAAAATCCACGTTTTTATCTAATGCCATAATTAGAGTCATTACAATGGCATTTTTTCATATACTCTAGTACTGCAGTTACTCTTGTCATGTAACATATTTGGTTCATTACTCCCTTTTGTTATTTGATAAAGAAACAACTCAAAGTCCACATATAATTAAGATATTTTGTTTCAATTACTATGTTACATAGAGGCAAACAAAAACTATCTTTAAGGCAAAATGTAATATTGTTGACATTATCTTTTTTGCAATTACACAGGATGCAATGTAAGTCATTGCTCAAATACCAACAAAACCTGCAGTCCAGGATATGAACCTATAGCAAGTATCCCTAATGGAGCCTGCTGTCCTGTATATGAATGCAGTAAGTAATGCTTCTTTCACATGTTACCAAATCATAGCTTGTAACCACGTGTGTAAGTTTCTTCCTGGCTTTATACTGCTGACAAGCTCTTTATGATGGTTTTCTTTTCTCGGTCAAGGTATATAATGTATCTGTCTGTGCTTGACAAATCAGTACAAGCTTGATATTTAAGGGGAGAACCAAGCAATCCTCTGTATGGGAGAGAACTCAGTTCTGCAAATTTTGAACAACCTCAACACGGGTTCCGGCATGTAGATCATGAGACGAATACCCGTGAGCTACAATGCCGAAAACAGAAGGCCGCAGCACCGCTGGACCATAGAGCTATGCAGCCGAAAGGAAAATATGCCATGGGAATCCACATCGGTGGGAAAACTGACAAACAGAGACAACCCCTAAAGCAAGTACGCGGGCTGCCACCTGACAGTGGAAACAGCTGTAAAACACAGCACAACAAGGCTAAAACGTACACAAGCACAATAATAAATGCAGCATACCTTTAGTGCTCCACATGTCCACACAAACCCGCACAGCAAACAATCCCAGGGAAGCTGACAGTAAAACTCAAAGTAGCTGCAGCTGCAGCAGAGCGTACGTACATGTGTATTGTCCAAACAAGCAGCAAGAGCACAATAAGCATCCCTGCCAATACCCCCAACAGTATATAATGGCACAGAGAGCCCTGAGCTGTGCAGAATATGGGTAGCCCAAAATCCACATACATGTGGCTGTCCATCAATGTAGTGGAACAGACATATGAGTTTCAGACTTCATACCCCTCAGAAAGTACATGCTACCGCAAGACCTGTTAATGTAACACCAACCAAGCATGTCACAGCATGATGGACACAGTGTCCCTGCGAGTACCACTGTTGGGAATGGCTCTAACACATGACCAACCCAAAGTGGTGGATGGGCATGCCTGCAACAGACTGTAACTGTCCTGCCAGAGCCCCCCTTGTGCAGTTGCAGGTGGGAACATGCCAACCCAGGCAAACACAGACTACCAACCCAACAGCAGGAAATAAACATTGTAGTAGGGAACACTGTCACACAGGGGTAGCAACCCACCTCCCAGTCCACAGCAACATGTGTGTATTGAGGAGGCTGCTAAACCCATCCATTGGGCGCTGCAGCTGGGGTACACACGTATGCAGGCCCATGTAGGCAGACAAGGGTGCAACACAGCGAAACCTCCCTATGTAACCTCTGTCACTGAAGCTGAGACTGGGCCCCATACCCTGAATGGCCAGCAGCAACAGCTGGGAGCTAAAGGGGACATGTGCAGTACATGTAGAACCTGTGTTGTAAGCAAGCTGTGTGGACGCCTACCAGACTACAAGCACTTGTCAACCCCATGGCTGTGTGAACTGCACAGAGTGAAACCCTAGCAGACCAGGCAGTCAGAGCAAGGTGGAATGTAGACAGCTGCACAGGGACACTGTGGCAGGCAGTGCTACTTCAGAGGGTACAACACAAAGTGGTGTACAGCAACTAACCCAACGTCTGATATTGACTTGTACCAGGGTCATGTCTACATCCTGTTCCCTGCTACATTTGCTGTGATGGATGCTGAGAGGCTATCAACAAGTGACGTTACCATGATAGAATCCATGTACCTGTATAGCCCTGGTCAGCTTGGCAACAGATACAGCACAGTGCCCAGCCAACGGGGCAAACCAATGCTGGTAGTGGAGGGATACCTCTACCATTTGGAGCATGAAGCACTACCTAAATGGTACTGGGCATATATCGAGCAGAGGGTAAAGGCTTGCAGAGGTCATGCCATCACTGTTCACCAGGATGAGAGGGAAGAACTGCTGAAATCACTGCCACACCAGCACAGCCCAGATGCAACAACAGCCCAAGTGGCTACACTGTGAGCAGAACTGTGGCAGAGGGCGGAAACCGGCAATGACCTGCCAAGCCTGGTAATGCAGAGTGTCCTAGGCACAGCAGATGACAATGTATTACAAGAGATGCCTTGCCGTGCCACCCTGGATCATAGCATAACCAGGATATGGCAGAGGGCATGGGCATCCATGACCACACCTCCAGTAACACTTGCGGATATTGATGTCAGCTAGTATCCACTCTGTAGTGGCAGCTTTATCCTCTGTAGATGGTCTGATATGGATGGGACTGATTCCTTGGTTCTACTTACTACATCACAGAATCTAACTGATCTGTGCAGGTCTGATATCATTATTGGGGATGGCACCTTCCCCACACAGGCCAATATATGTCGCCAGCTGTATACATTACATGCATGTATTGGCAGCCCCACCTCAGCAAGGATTGTCCCCCTGGTGTACTGTCTCATGACATGGAAGTTAGAGTCTGCATACAACAATATGTGGGAGATACTGAAGGGTATGGCCACGGAACAGGGATGCACCTTGGCTCCACAGTATATTCTGACTGATTTTGAGAAGGCGGCGATCCATGCCAGCCGTAAGGCATTCCCTAAGTGGATTCTGAAGGGGTGCCTATTCCATTTTGCACAGATCATTTGGTGTCAGATCCAGCATCACCACCTTGTGGCCCTCTATGGTACGGACACTGCTTTCTCAATTGCCATCCGCAAGCTGATTGTGTTAGCATTCCTACAGCCAGAAGATGTTGTCCCTGCATTTCTGGACATTGTGGCTACTTTACCAGACTGTGCTCAGCCTATAGGCGTATTTCTGGGCCATCATTATGTGCAAGGCCAACCACGGAAGTATGCATCCCGCTGCTCAGCACAGCAACGACTGCCATCGCCCTACCCTTTGAGGTTTTGGAATGTGTGTGATGTCGCTGACATGGACTTCCCATGGACTAATAACCAGGTGGAGGCATGGCATCATCGGCTGAAGGTGTTACTGGGACGCCCTACAGTGCAGCTGTCCAACCTTCTGTCTGTTCTGCAACAGGAACAGAACCTGACAGATACCCGACTGGAGTCTATTTTGAGGGGGATGCCTGTGACATCGCGTAGGAAGGCTATTGTTGTAAGGGAGTGTCGCCTAAAGCACATCTTGCAACATAAGTGCGACTGCAGTGATGGGCAGGATTTCTGCCATGCTGTGGCACATTTCTACAAGTTGTGATTATATTTGGGTTTAGTATGCACCAAGCACTACACACATCACTTTACATATTGTGTTAATAAAGGCTTTGCCCACAGCACACAGGTTTCACCTTACCACTTTTATGCCCACTTAGCATCCTATGCCAGCCACATGTTCCACTGATGGTTGCACATGGTGGCTTCTAGGGGGGTGCAGTGTGTATCACTGTGGGGGCTTGTGTCTGCCACTTGTGGTTAGGGTGCAGGGGGTTCCTCTATTTCCACAGGGAATTGTCCACAGGTATTTGTCACTGCAGCTAAACTGCCAACCTGCCATGTGTCCACATCCGGCTGTCTCACAGGGGGGTGTCACGCCGCCTAGGCGCCTGAACCTCCTCAACACAGCATTTTACTCAGTGATCACCATAACAGATCTATGTGTGACTTTATAAAAATGTGTTTGTTTTGTTTTCATGTAACAGTGCCCTTTCTTTCACTTTCACCTAATATCTAAAGTTTTATGCTTATCCATTTTCCAGAACATATATCCCATCATTTATCTGGGACCTGGAATCCATGCTAATGCTCATTTCACATATCTTTATGATACAGTCTTCTATAACAGCATTTCTACTTTTGATCATATACCTGCTTAATATCAAAGTTCCTACATGATAACTATTGGTACTATGTTATTAAAGGTGACAGAATTTATAAGCATTTTTTTGTAGGTTGAGCCTGCAGTGATTGCAAAAAATCATCTTCTGGGCAAAATGTTAGGACATTTTCCACTTCAGTTCAGTTGATAAAGTTAGAGTTCTGCTTTTAACACCAGCAAATAAGATTGTAACAAGACAGGGATCTGTAAATAGTGATTGTAAGTCAACTCATCAAATATCTGCAGATGAATTAAGCTGAATGCTGTTCAGATGAAAACAAGAACTTTTCAGATGAGTTTGCCCCACCCACCATACATATAAAACTACTTGGAGGTTGGTCCAGATATCAGATGAATTATGTTGCTGTACAAACATTTGATTTTCCAGGTAACTTAATGATAAAGGATATTTAACCATTTAGCCAGATTTCGATGCAAATGTTGTGAGACTACTGTTGGTGTGTCACGGTAATGGATTTTGGCTTTGATTTCTTCATGTAAGGTCTGGATACTTACATTATTTTTTTTTTTATTTTTGCTCTTATTATATTGCAGTTTGATTTAAAATTTTGTTTTACTTGAATTTTTTTCTTGAAGATTTAAAAGTTATTGGTTAGAGTCAGTTAGAAAAACATCTTTTTCCATTCAGTGATTGCAAAGAAATGAAATCTATCTAATTAGTGTGTTGACTTGAGAAACAGGATTTCTTATTTGGACATATTCAGCTGCATTCCTGTTTAGCTGCAAATCCCGTGAGACTACTGCCGGTGTGTGCCTGCAGTGCACTTTTCCCACCCACTCAGACCCTGTTGTGCTTTTAAATTTGGGGTCTTTTGAGTTTCCCACCCCTACTATAAATGTAACTTTGGAAGCTCCTCCCATTCTCATCTCATCTGCACATTTTACTGGACAATGAAAGATCAAACTGAAAAGGCCCTCCCCTTAGAATCTTAAAGTTTGAGTTAGCCTCTGTTTCATATGATCCCACTCACTTAGTGTGCACTACAATACTCAGAATATTAATCCTTTTTTTCCATCTTACTTTAAAATCTGTAACATCTGGGACAAGACTACTAGTCACTTGAGAACCTAGGACTGTTTCTCGGGAATCAATTTGGGATTAGTGTTTCTGATTTGCTCCTGTTAATAGAAGGAGCGGAGGGACATTATTTTCTAGCCTTCCTAGAGATTTGCAATCACTAGAAAGCCTGAACATTGCTTTTTAGGAACCAGCATTGAGTTTAATACTACTGCTTTGCTCTTGCTGAGAGACTGAGCACACGGACTTTGGTTTCTGCTGGTCTATGATTGGGCAGTGTGTACAGGATCACTGAGTGGGCTACTTGCAGTTTTGGTGAAAAGATCTTCAGAGTTTTTGTGCAGTTTGGTTTTCTGCTGTGACCAGGTGCTGTAGGTTCTACAAGATTTCTACCAACAGACAACTATAGCAAGTGTCCTGGATGCAGCAACATCTGGGTTAATAATACTTCTCAGGAAGCAGCTTGAAATCAGTGCAACATTTTGTTTCTTGTGAGAGAAGGAGCAAAAATTGCAACAGCATGAAATGTGCAAAAAACTCAATAGCAAGCAGTGAAAAAAAAAAAAAAAAACAAGTAGCAGCTGGCAGCATCGACAAACAAAACAAAAAAAAAAATCCACACGAGAGTCTGAATAATTTTACCAATATGACTTGTAATTTTTGCTTTCATCTACCAAACATATAGACTTCATCAGAAACAGCATCCACTACAAACAACCCAGTTTTAAAATCCTTAATTAATGACATCACTATCAGTCAGAGAAGTCTTAAAGATAAAGTATACCTTACGTTAATTATACAATCTGATAGTAATACATAAAATTCATTTTTAATATTAAAAATGTATATATCATAAACAAATATATAGGATATAAAATTCACAATTTAGCTACCATCAGTTTAAGAATAGGTAAAATAGAAATTTTTCATTTAATCCAGGAAAACAGTAGCATTCAATATAAACTGCCACACTGCTTCCTTGAATTCCAACATGATGTCCCGGGCACCACCCCAAGGTGTCAATAATAATACCGAATTGAAATGAAGAACCAAAAGATCGCTAATTACTAGCTGTTGAGACCAGCACTATCTCTAAAACTGATAGATAGCACCTCCAGTAATGAACTTCAAACCTTATAGATACTCCTTCCCACATTAATAAGAATAAGCACTTGGAACCATGTTTTTGCACTTTCTAACCATCTCTTTAGCAAAATTGGTTAAATTGGCATCCCAAGACAATGTAGCAGTTGTTTAATGCTTTTTGATAACCACCCACTACTTAAACAAACTGACACTGTGTGTGTGTGTGTGTGTGTGTGTGTGTGTGTGTGTGTGTGTGTGTGTGTGTGTGTGTGTGTGTGCGTGTGTGTGTGTGTGTGTGTGTGTGTGTGTGTGTGTGTGTGTGTGTGTGTGTGTGTGTGTGTGTGTGTGTGTGTGTGTGTGTGTGTGTGTGTGAGAGAGACAGAGAAGTAGTTATATAATGTTATTACAGGAGAAGCTTTCACACAAAGCCACAACATGCAACAAGCAGGTTCTCAGCTTCAAAGAACTCCGCTATAAACCAATCGCACACAGATCAGAAAAATCCCATACACCTACATATATTTTGACTCTTAAAATTAACCTGCCTAAATCACAAACTCCTCCTAAATATAATATAAGAAACAAAGTACCCTCAGCAACCTCAACAAACACTATACAGACAGCACCCACCATGAAACAAACATCTAAATGTCACACTGTCTCAGTTCAAAAGTCCATAAAGCATCCCTCTAAACAATCTCATACCCTAGCCATAGGTCACTGCATAGGGCAGGGTCATGGTCAGTTTCCTATCAGGTGCCAAGATTCACCACATCATGCATGCACTCAAGTCCTTGCATATGTGGGTGTAAATGACTTGACACAAACCGCATTGGACTATATGGACAGAGACACAAAGGGGCTCTCAGAATTTGTGCCTGAGGCTGGTGTGTACCTGGCCTTGAGCTATATTCTGCCATCACCAAGAATGGTGCCATAATATTAACAAAAGATAGCTGACTTTAACAAGTGGCTTGGATTCTGGTGTCATTCAAAGGGGCTGCAGTACATATCAACTTGGGAAGAGATGGTAGACAGTCCTAACTGCTTTGCCAGGGATGGCCTATACTTCTCCTCCTAAGACCATTTATTTGTCAAAACTTTGTCCACTCCATGGTGTCTTTTTCAGTCAACAACAATTTTCTAAACCTTCCAAATCCAAGGTACAGACTGATAGAATATGTTCCATAAATAGACTATTAGACGTCAGTGGCAGCTTTTGAAGAGCAAGTACATTATGGAAAATACATAGGTAGATATATTATTATTATAATGAATAATACAGGAAATGCTGTAACTAGCAGAGGTGAATGTACAAAGGAAAGAAAGAGATTAGCCAGGAGTGGGTCAGTAGCAACGCCAAGATTTTGATAGAAATTCCTTTAAAGTATCTTTGAATGTTTGAAGGTTAGGGTTACATCTGATGGTTATTGGAAAGGAATTCCAGTTTTTTTGCTACAGTATGGGAACAGAGGCTGAGTCCATAAGATATATTGAGCTTCTATATTAATTAGTTATGTTTGTTGTTAGAGTCGAGAGGTCTCTTGGTTCGGTAGCAAGGGAGGATGTTGCTGAGGGCAGGACAGGAAGAGGTTTTATAAATGATTGTATGTGCTAAAATTAATTAAATTAGCTGTATATAGGTAAGGTGATGGAGGAGTTCAGGCCAGTTTAAAGATTTGAATGTAGTGCAGTGGTGAGTGAAGTATGTTGGATTACTAGCGAACTTCACAATCTTATTATAGTGTACTTCTGAGTTAATATTTTAATGTGGCTTGGAGGTTTGCAATGATTGGAGCTCCATGAAGTAGTGATAGAAGAAGGTATGCTGTAGCGAAAGTGATTTTTGTGGTTGAATTAAGTAAGTGTTTGTGTTAATAAAGCATACTGATTTTTTGGTGAGTATTTGTTTGTATTTTTTGGATGTGAATATAAAATTTGAGTGTGTTAGCTATTGTCATCCCGAGGAGTTCATTTTTATTTTTATTTTTTTTTTTTTGGGGGTACTATTGCTATTTCTGAGATATTTAGTGAGTAGATTTTTGAAGTTCTGTTTAATATGACAGTGTTTTTTTGGGGAGAAGAGAAGAAGAGAGAAGAAGGGTTTTTTGACATTAAAAAGTTGGGAAGTGGATTGTCGTGAAAGCTCCTGAAGTTATTTGCTTGAGATGTGTCAGACTGTTGGAGAAGCACACAAGTGCAGCGTCATCCATATATTGCGTAAGAGAGGTGTGGCAGGAGGTGATATGGAGGCTGTTGATGAAGATGTTGAAAAGGAAGGGTCTAAGGATGAAGCCTTGTGGCACTCCACTGGTATTGGGTGGATAAGGGGAAAGAGAACCTTGCCATTTTTGCTGACTGTTGTCTGTTGAATAAGTAGCTGTGGAATAGAATTAGCGTATGGGTGATAGACCAATGATTATCAGTCGTTGCAAAAGTTTTGGATGAATTGAGTAATAATATGAAGACAAATTTGCTTGTCTCTTACTCTGCTTAGGGTGCCCATGAAGTATAGAAGGGCAGAAATTGTACTGTGGCCAGGTCTGTAATCATGTTGAGTAGGGGTTAATAGTTGATTTTGAAGGATGTGATGGAGTAGTTGGGTGTGGATGCATATTTTGTAATTGCTTTGAGAGAGGGGTGATAGTATTGCTACCGAGTGAACGTTGACAACTTTAGTCGAGCTTCCATCTTTGTGGGAGGGATGATATTACCCTCTTTCCATATGGAGGGTACATGAGATTTGAGTATGGATCTGTTGATGAGTATACTAACTGTGTAGGCTATGGCTTCAACAGTAAGCTTAAGATTGCATGGAGGAAACTAAGTGAAAAGACAGTTTAAGTTTAGGAAGTATTTTTTATCAAGGAAATTGGGACTGGTTTGAGAGCACAGGAGGGGGACTGACAGCTTGGGATAACTTAGTGGAAGAGCTGAGTAGAATTTGGTTGATTGTAGATTGCTTAGGTTGTGTAGCTGGAGGGAAGGAGCATGGAGAGATTGTTGTCATTTTGGAGGAGTGGCTGGATGAAGGAGATGGACTTTTTGTTAGGGAGGAGGTGCAGTCTATAAAGTAACTATTAAATAACATTGCAGTTTGTTAGGGGTGAGTTGCTAGGAGGGGAATTTGGGTCATTTATTCTACCAGAACTAAGAAGAGAATTAATAGAAGACCAAAATGTTTTGGGGTTATACCTGTGGTTACTTTGAAGGCTAACATAGTTTTGCTTTTGTTGTTGTTTAATTGTTCTTTAACTAAATCCCTGTGTAACTCATTGATAGTACATTGGCTCTCAAATAGCACTCAGGAAATTAAGGTGAGCTGCTCTTCCTCCTCCAAAAACCCATCAATAGCAGGGTACCGTACCCCAGATAGGAATCCTTGGGCAACTCCTTTTTAGCATTTAATTCTTGGAGGTCACATTAAACCTTAAGGTTCATGGCTAACCAAGTCTGCAAATGACTATAAACTTGGTGCCATCATAAACTCCTCAGAAGACATTAATCCTTCAAGAGGGCCTTTCCCAGACAAATATCTGGTGTCAAAACCATGGAATAAAATGAAATGCCAACAAATGTTTAATCATATGCTTCAGAAAGCATGATGTCCCTTGCGACTATCACACTGACAACACACCCCTCAAAGTTGATATCCTAGTCAAGGATCTGAGAACCTATGTACACAATGAACTGTAATTTGATTACCACTTATCATTACCACTTATCAACTATTGTAAGGATGTCCTTTTTCCTCGCCGAGCTTATATCTGAAGGAATGAAGTCCAGTTACAGAGATGTAATTATTCAATTGAACTTGGCTATTATCACGCCAATCACTGAATATAATGCCCCATTCTGTATGCATCTATCCAAAAACTTGAAACAGCTATTGCAGCCACAATGCTTTCTCACTAACACAATCAAGGGCATAAATCACAAAAACTATGCAGACCATCTCAAAGCCTTGCCACTGTTCTTGGTATCATACAAGCCACTAAGAGGCAACTTCTGACTCACATATAGAGACTCAGCAGACTCTATCCTGGCAGGTCTATTACAGATTTGCAAGTCCAGTCTTAGAGAGAACACCTCCTTACGGGATCTCAGTCTCTTTTGTAACATAAATAGAACATGTTGGAGAGAATAAGTCTATATCGCAGAGGAAACTCCTTCTATGGAACTGTTTTCCAGTCCACAGAAAGCAAAGTACTTTTCTTACTCCAATCAAATGTAATATGGATGAATAGACTGGAACCATAAATTCACTCCCAATTTAACAGACATGTCCCTCATGGATAGGGACAACAAGTAAATGGCCCAACATATCCCATGTTCTGCCTGTCTCTGGGTTATTCCTATACAAAATATAAGGGCTAAAACTGCCTTGGGAATGTAAAGCCATATTTCTTAATATTTATTTATTTATGTATTTATTTATTTATTGTCTTTTTTACCAGGACCTAGACGCAAGTCCCATTTTCAGCAAATGTCTGAGAAGAACAAATCTCCAACATAAAAAAAAAAAAAGAAAAGAAAAACATTTTTACAATGAACAGTGAAATATTAAGATATTTTAAGCATTACTTTTCAGGTAATATTGAGACATAAATAGTAAAATATCGATCGTATACTTTAGAAGTTATATTACTGCATATATGTCAAAGACATTAACGTGTAATAGCTGGAGATATATGAGCAATGATAACGCACAAAGGTCCAGTATTTATATTGACATAAATGAGGCTGGATATCACTAGAGCAGAGATAGAAAATATAAGAGGAAGTGATAGGGTATTAGCAGAAATAATCATGAAAAACATAAGTAGGAAATACAAGATGGCGGAGAGGTCAAGATAACAGTACACAGGTAAGGAGATGAGGTGGGTAAAAAAGTACCATTAGTAGGAGAGGATTAAGGGTATAGGTTACCAGTAGTGGGGGTGAAACAGGGAGAAAGAAAGAGACGAGAGATAAGAGAGAGTCAGGATGATTTATAGATTGGCAATGGAAGGGAAACATATCAATAGCCTAGTAAGTACTTATGAACCTATGTGAAAATGATTTCAGTTTTGTCAGCAACATTAATACCTTGATATGAAACGAACAATTTATATACTCTTTCAGGAAAAATGTGACTGCAAAACTGTTATTTGTATAGGTTCAAGCTATACTGATATTTTCTCTGACATAGAAGGGGAATTTCCCCTAGTCAGTATGGACACCTTCTTAGGCCTCCTCTCAGAAGAGGCCACTGGCCTAGTAGGACTAACATAGTTAACAAAAATAAATAAATAAATAAAATAAATACATGAAAAATGTTACACAATTCAAAAAATCACTATCAAAATGAATCATAAACATGTTCATTATGTTAATACATAATACAGAGTCAGAAGAATGCAGGGCTGAAAATCTGTAGCAAAAAATTAAGAATATTCACCTCCTAAATTGCAAGTCTGCATTTAATATAGTGAACATAATCCTTTTATATTTAATGTTCAACAAATGGATTAAATCCCTAGCAGCAATTTATTCAAACTGATTCAACAAAGTGTTTGGACTTTTACAGCCAGATCAAATTATTTTACTGCTTCTTTGAAAAGAGATTTAACATCCTATTTTATGAAATGACCTCAAAGTGAGACAGCAGTAATTCATTAGTCTTCCAGATTAATTAGTGCCACATAACAGTGCAGTGAAAATAAGAGCAAAATAAAATATACTCTGTAAATTTTATATCAGGTTTCTGGACTCTATTGGATTCAACCTTGTAATTTTAGAAATGTACAGAATTTTCAGTTATAGCTTATATCAGACTCCATTGAGCTCTTCAGATACACCACCTTTGATTTCTGACATCCCACTAAATCATTTTTTGCCAATACAAAATATTTCAAACTAGCAGTATGAGATGTCATTCTAAGGACATGTGCTTATGTTTCCTTGTGTATTCTACTCCAGAATTATTTAAACTCCCATTCATTTCTGGGTTAAATATTGTCATTAATCTAAGGTGTAAGTACTTCCAAATATTTAATTTAGCAGACGTTGGAGGGTTTCCTCGTTTCATAAAGAACCAAGACTTTAACTTCTATGATTCTAGCAATGTCCAATTCAGAAGTCTATCTCTGCCTTTGTGTTTGTGTGTTTGCACCGATCTTTTTCACCAAGCTAGGGATTTTGTAGCTGAAAGGAAGAAGCCATTAAGGGAAAATGCAGCACCTATGTGTCTAAATGTTCTTGTTAATCCCTTGGTAGCATTGCTATTACAAAATGCTTTAGGTTGTGAGTTTGAGTCCCACGTAAATGCTTAATATTTTTTTTCTTTTACTTCTGTGATTCTACCAATACCTAAAACAGAAAGATTTCTCTGTGTGAGTGCGTGTGTGTGTGTGTGTGTGTGTGTGTGTGTGTGTGTGTGTGATTGCAATGAGAATGATTTAAGAAATGTATTATTATCGTTATGATTTATATCTGAGTCTGACAGTGATCAGCATACTAATAACACCATTTCTGGTTAGCAAATACTTCCGAAAACACCTTTTTGGAAAATGGGAATTTTCATTCACAGTCATCTTCTTCACATGTCTTTTTATTAACTTTCCACATACTTTTTTGATAAAGGAAAAATCAATTGTAATTTTTTTGTTAACATGGTTACCTGACAGAGATAGTGAAAACTGAGGCAGCAGTATAAAAGGCTTGTGTTACTCTAAAACAAAAAGAAACAAAATTAAATTAGTATATTATCAGTAATCCCTGTTCTCACAAATTCAAACACAATTACATACACATACATACACAATCTCATATACAGAAATGGATTTTCTAAACACCCCATCTTTCATTTACTTTTCTGTGTTTGAGATAAACATCAAAAGACAAACACATCCTGGGATTCAGAAAGGATTATTGCAAACTGTAAGTCCTAACACAAGTCGCCAGCTTTCTGATTCAGAGTGAGGTTCACTATAGTGTTTTTACAAGGTTTGTAGAATCACCTCTGTGCACTATCCTGATGGTTGTGATAAATGATAATGATGCATTCCAGGAAGTGGCTAATGTTAATTAGCAATGCGATCTCCCCCAGAAATGCCTATGGGAAGGGATTTGCTCTCTTGAGCAATTCTAATCACCTGGCTTCATAAATCAGCAGAGCAGGCCATAATAATTAACATGGCCAAAATGCAGTCAATGGAAGAGATAGCATTGCAGCTGTATTTAGGGAAGTTCAATGGAGACGTAATTGGGGGAGAGGGAGTGTGTATGTGTGTGGTAGTACATCTGTGTGTCTGCAGGGGTATGAAGGTAGTTGGATGACTGCGTGTGCGTGTGTGTGTGTGTGTGTGTGTGTGTGTGTGTGTGTGTGTGTGTGTGTGTGTGTGTGTGTGTGTGTGTGTGTGTGTGTGTGTGTGTGCGTGCGCACGCGCGCCTGTCTAGGTGGGTGTAGTTGCACGTAGGTAGAATGTAGCTATGTTTGTATGTGTCTGTGCATCTGTGGTTATGTGAGAGTGTATGTGTCTGTGTGTCTCTGTGTGTGTGTGTGTGTGTGTGTGTGTGTGTGTGTGTGTGTGTGTGTGTGTGTGTGTGTGTGTGTGTGTGTGTGTGTGTGTGTGTTTATGAATGTTTGAATATGTGTAGGAGAAGGATTGAGGGGGGTCCTGTATCAATGCAATGATGGGATGACACTGGTAACTAGTGCCAAAAAGTGTGGTTTGACATTGGGGGTAATTGACATTGGGGGACATGCAAATTAACTGAGACTGACATCTTCCTTATTGAAGCTAAAGCTATCTCTGAATCATAATTTATGTTGTTGTTGTGTCTTTCAGCTTTTCCCGGTTAGGGGTCGCTACAGCGGAACTCCGGTCCGCTAATGATTGGCAGTAGATTTTTACGTGCCGAGTTGCCAGCCCTGATGCACACCTTCAACAAAGGTACTCCCATTCGCGCATGTCTCCACACAGAAGACGCTCTAGCTGAGAATCGAACGGGACAACGTCTTAGTGTGAGGCGACAATGCTACCGCAGCACCACCACTGCTGAATCATAATTTATGTGATCATGTAAAATGATCTACCTGAGGTAGGCAGTTTACTGGAGTGTTGGGGATTATTTCTGAATCCCAGAGCTGGATTTCAGAGTGTTATTGACTGTTTTCTCACAGCTTAGACTTTCACATAACTTTCTATCCTACTTATTCAAATACTCACAAAGATAAGATGAACAAATAAGGACATCAAGAAAAATAAAAAATAGCAATTCTGAGAAACGGACACAAAACTGATACTTTGTTTGGATTACGTATCCACATCACAGCTTTATAATCACATGTTGCTTCATTGTAAAACTGCAGTGTGTAAGTCAGTGTATCGTGTTTCCATTAACTGTAAAATTTTAGATTCAGTGTTATTTGAGTTAAATATGACCATAGATTCTCATCCAAACAACTGATTTTTTTTTTTTTGTTTTTGCAGAACCAAAAGTTGTATGTGTGTTTAATAACACAGAAATCAAGGTAAGATGATTAATCGACTCGTCTAAAACCATGAGAATTGAAGTAACTGTACAAAAGTAACATTTTCTATAAATGTATAAAATTCTGACATTATCAAATTACTTATTCTTCAGCTTCATACCAATTAGATGTTCTTTACTTCAGATTACTTAATCATATCATGCCGTAAATGCATATATTTTTGTTCCTACAATTATCCAGTGTATTTAAGGCTAAATGTCTAACCACAATCAGAAACTGAACAAATGTTGCTGTAAACTGCCATCATGTTACTTTAAAAACTGAATAGTGCACATTCCATGTTTATTTCCTGATCGCCTTACAATCTTCATTAAGGGAAGACACGTGTACTATGGATTTTTCATTATATTGTATCCTGGAAATATTGAAGAGGATAGAATATAAGCAAGAGAAAAATCAGACATATTGTTTATAACTTTCTTGTAATAATTCAACCCCAATAGTGAGCTGGGATGGGTAAAATACATTGTGTTTAATGTCTAATTGAGAAAATGATCTTTCACAGGGATGTCCCTCATCCATCTATTTTCCCGTTACCTTCTTTATCGTGGTGTCACAAGGATGTCAGAACCTATCCCAGCAGTTCATGGTAACAAGACACTGAAATGCATTCTGGATATGAAGCCAATCTATCACAGAATTCACACTCTCACTCACTCATATACACACTCATCCTATGGGCTAGCTGGAGAATGCCATTTCACCTACATGCTTTGGGATGTGGACAAAATGCAGCATCTATAGAAGCTCTTCCTTGGACAGAAAAATGACATGCAGACTCTGCGCAGATGGCAAACCAGCCAAGAACTGAATGAATAACCTCATGCTGCCAGGCAGCAATGTCACTTTCTGCACCACTCTCTCACCCTTGTGCTAAAATTACTGCAAAAACATTAAAAATTATTACCAGGTTCTAGTTTTAATATATTTCCAAATATCTGTCATGACAGATACTTGTGTGAAGCATTTAACTGTTTTCGGTTGCAACCTTGTGGTGAGCAGTTTAATCTCATCATTCAGGTAATATGGAAACACATTGCATTTAAAGGCCTGAAGCTGTAGAATTGCCTGATAAATGTCTCATATGCCAATACATTTGGAAAGCTTCTGCTTATTTACTAAGAATCCTCTTATTTTTTTTTTTTTGTACAAGCTGTAAGATATAGAGTATTCATGTGTATAAACATGACTATAGATATATACTGTCATGCACACATGCTTGTCCTTACACACACACACACACACACACACACACACACACACACACACACACACACACACACACACATTCTCTCTCCCTCTCACACATACACACACACACACACACACACACACACACACACACACACATACATGAGTTCACACATACACACATAAACAAACATAAATGTACTCACTCATGCACACACACACACACACACACACACACACACACACACACACACACATACACACACACACACACACACACACACACACACACACACACACACACACACACAATCACATGCACTGTAAAAATAGATGCCAGTAGAAAAGGTATATGATGTATAGAAGTCCATATATATGCTGCTCCAATTCTCTGTCCATCTGTCCCTCAAATGTTCCTGTCCCATGCCTTCCTACCTTATTCAAGGCATCCTTGAAGTATTCCATTAACATGCACTATACAAATCACTCAGGCAATATGTTCCAAAATGGCATTAAACTGTAAAATAACACTATACCATTTTGTACCATTTTTTCAACATGCAAAACAAGTTTCCTTTTTTCTGTATGCATCCTCTTTATCTTCATCCTTTCTAGTTGTCTCTAACAATGTAGGGTGTCATAATGATGTCATCACTGTCTCCTCTGCCTGTGTTGCACACCTGGTTAATTGTCTACATCTCTGCATATAATCTGTCTCTATTAGTGCCTTTAACATTCTGATCTGTCTGCCTTACATTCCTCCAGCAGTTAAATAACCCTTCTTCTACATGGGCACTGGAAGATACCTCAGACACAGCTGTACAAATGCTGTATATAATGAGAGCATGGTGTGTGTGTGTGTGTGTGTGTGTGTGTGTGTGTGTGTGTGTGTGTGTGCGTGTGTGCGTGTGTGCGTGTGTGTGTAGATGTGTGTGTGTGTGTGTGTGTGTGTGTGTGTGTGTGTGTGTGTGTGTGTGTGTGTGTGTGTGTGTGTGTCTGTGTGTGTGTGTGTGTATCTCAGACACAGCTGTACAAATGCTGTATATAATGAGAACATGGTGTGTGTGTGTGTGTGTGTGTGTGTGTGTGTGTGTGTGTGTGTGTGTGTGTGTGTGTGTGTGTGTGAATGTGTGTGTGTGTGTGTGTGTGTGTGTGTGTGTGTGTGTGTGTGTGTGTGTGTGTGTGTGTGTGTGTGTGTATCTCAGACACAGCTGTACAAATGCTGTATATAATGAGAACATGGTGTGTGTGTGTGTGTGTGTGTGTGTGTGTGTGTGTGTGTGTGTGTGTGTGTGTGTGTGTGTGTGTGTGTGTGTAATAGTGTGTGTGTGTGTGTGTGGATGTGTGAATGTGTGTGTTTGTGTGTGGATGTGTGAATGTGTGTGTGTGTGTGTGTGTGTGTGTGTGTGTGTGTGTGTGTGTGTGTGTGTGTGTGTGTGTGTGTGTATGTGTGTGGATGTGTGAACGTGTGTGTGTGTGTGTGTGTGTGTGTGTGTGTGTGTGTGTGTGTGTTTATCTACATAATCTTCTCTCTGACTTATACACCCCAGAATACTTGGGCACTTCATCACTACTCACTGACCTGCATATGAGTCTGTGCCTGACTACTGTCATCACTAACCTAGTCCCTCTAACTATGCATTTTGCTTGAATTTCACCCACTGACATGCACAAACTAGTAACTGTTTGCTCTTCATCTTAGCTGCTCTCTCTCTCCTCCTCCTCCTCCTACTCTTCAAGCCTCACCAGATACTGATGGAAAATAGCTGCTCCCTTTTATGATCACTTCACCAGTATTCACGTCACTAGCTTACTGCTGTATTTTATTGTACATTCCAGGTATGAAACCCTTGTTGGCCTCATGCCATCTTGGTGAAATAAATTATAAACATGTCTTTTAGGCAGTATTGTAGCTCACTGGTTAAGATTTCTGCCTCACTCCTCTGGCATTCAGTCCTGATCTTTGGTCAATATCTGAATGAGTAAGCATGTTCTTTTTCAGTATAAACCTTTTTTTCTTATACTCTTGTTTCCTGTTTCCAAAAACATTCTGAATGATTGGGTACTGTAAAATATTGCTGCATTTTGCATTTATCCTTACCCCTGTGGTTCAGCTCATGACTTTAAAGAATCTATAACAACTAGTTTATGTACCTGGTAAACAAATTAATAAACTAAAATTAATCTAAATCAAAAAGTTTTCTAGCATCATTGTTGCTTTTTGTTTTTGCATCCTTTGTTACTATGTTCAAAAGTAATGTTCTATACCCCGGGATTCATGAACCTTGCGCCAGGCGCCCGCATAGCGTCGGCGTTATAAAGCCAAATATGGCCACCGAGCGATTCAGGTATGAATCAATCCCACGTGCACTACCGGCGTGCGCCAGACCTGCGCCGCCCCCGGCATAGGTATGCTAATCACACTGTGTGCGGTATTGCACCATGCAAATGAAGGCAAATAGCGATCCACGAAGTTGGGCAGGCGTAGCGTAAGGGCACGGCAATGTAAACCAAAAAAACGGTTTACATTTACCCAAACATGACCAAGGAGTAATGGAAGGCTGTCAACGTCAGGTATCATACAGGTGCAATATGCCAATGGCGAAAGGCACCGAGAATGTCCAAAGAAAACATGCACAAACTGTAAATAATGACATAAATGTTATGTACGCAGAAACCACAGCAGAACCCCCGGATATGTGCACAGAAGGTGCAAAACAATGAAATAATATGAGAATGTCCTAAAAGAGCAGTATAATACACATCAGCTGCACAGCCACCACACACCATAGTATGTATGGAAAGCCTCAACCCCAGCGCAAGGGTTGTCAAGGAATGGCGGCAGTGTTCGGCGCTGTAACCATGTATTAGCTGTCAATGCCATGCAAATGAGGCAGATAATAGTGAATCGCAAAACCGGCGCTGGTGTAAGGATGGAGCAAACGGCGCAGCGGTAGTACACCGAGGAGTGGCCTACACGGGATACATGTCAATCGCAGAGGGGTGTGCCACTGTAGGAGGAAGCACATTGGAGGCCAGCAAACATGGGCTGTACAATGCACATCACAGCAGCAGGATCGGCGTGTGAGGAAATAGATGTGCTGAGAGTACATAATGCCCGCATAGATGCATGTGCACGAGGATGACTACGTTCCCCAACCCAGTCATGTGACAGCCTCCCCGTCAACAACCACAGATATAGGAAGGTAATGCGGAGAATATGAGGAAATGGGCAAGCAGTGTAATTGGAGCCGTAATGAGCAATCAACACCAATCAATCCAGGAAGGGCAAATGGCGGCAGCTGACAACTCTGCATGCAGACTCCTGCAAACGGGAAAGGGAGGCATAGGAATGCAAAGATAGTAGGGGATGTAGTAGAAATGCAAAGAGCAAAGAACCGAAATAGCACAGCCAAGTACAGAGGTAGCATAACGGCGGCAGACAAAAAGCATCATATGCCATGTGCCTGCAGGATGCACTGCAGGCAATAGTGGGTGCAACGTGCAGAAACAGTAATGTAAGATGCAAAGCTAAGCCAATGCAGGCAACTGTAATGTAACACTAAAGGCAATACCGTTGCAGTTGCAGCGGTAAAACACAAGATAATCCACAGATACGGCTGCACAGACACACCCAATGACATCACCGGGTATACCGGATAACAGTATAAAGTGTGAATGCACACAACACACAGCGATTTCCCAAACGCCGCACCGTAGGGTGTAAACACACAGGCAAGTTTTAATATGTATATGTTATGTGCCGCCATGCCCGTGATGCATAGGTATGTGTCAGAGACAGACGGAGTTGTGGAGGAGGGTGCCGACAACTACCGTAGGCCTCATAGGAGAAGGAGAGTGTTCAGACCAAGGATGACCTACCAGGGGCTGCAAGACCTGGAGATAGTAGAGCGCTACAGGGTGGACAGGGACACGTTACAGCAAATAGAGGAGCTGTGCCGGCCACGCCTGAGAACAAGAGACAACAGAGGGGAGCCCATCCCAGTGGACACAAAGGTATGTGTGAGCTTGCGAATACTGGCTACAGGTACCTTTCAAAGGCCAACCGGGGATATAATGGGTATCTCACAGGCATCAGCATCCAGGGTACTGCACCAGTTCCTGGATGCCATGTTACGACATGCCCATGAGTATATAAACTTCCCCAGATCTCAGGAGGAGTTGGCTAGCGATATGCGCCACTTCCACCGTGTGGCACAATACCCGGAGGTACTGGGTGCGATAGACTGTACGCACATAGAAATCAAGTCACCGCCCGGGGAGCAGGGTAGACACTACATAAACCGCAAGGGATACCCCTCCATCAATTGCCAGGTCGTGTGCAATGCGCAGGGCATTATCATGGATGTGTGTGCTGGCAGCCCTGGAAGCTACCACGACTCCCATATCTGGCATGCCTCACAGCTGTATCAGGTATTCGCCAGAGGGAACATCACACAAGGTCACCTTGTGGGGGATGCTGGCTATGCACTGGAGCCGTGGATGATGACACCCATCAGAAATGCACACACATACACACATGCAAGAATGCCATAATGAGGCACACGCACAAACCAGAATAATCATAGAGCGTGTGTTTGGGATGTTGAAATCACGGTTCCGGTGCTTGGATACATCCGGTGGAGCCTTGCAGTACTCTCCAGGCACATGTGCCCACATATTCATAGTATGTTGTATGCTACACAATATGATTCTGCGGAAACAGCTGCTGCAGGGACATAATGGTGTAGAGCCACCAAGCCCACCACAACTGCCAAGGCAAGCACAGGCACAAGGCGTTCAGCGCCATGAACACACTGTGCCAGCCCCAGTAGGTAGACGGAGGCGTACCCAATATGCCTACGCCCTGGCAAAGAGGGAACGCATAGCACATACTTTGACAGCGTAGGCCCCATGGACTGACACCTCCTTATCTGCACACACAGTGAAATGGACGCCACACAAACATGTCCGCCCGTAATGTGTACCGTATGGGCGGACCTATGTGTGACTCCAACAAAGGCACCACCCAAACACTGCACACCCAATAGCCAGCAGAGCATGGAACACCAACACCTCAACCGCACGCCGGTTCTACAGCAGACGGCGTAGCAGTATGCTGCCACTGTCGCCGCAAGTCGACTACATATGTACTTATGTGCATACACAGATACGGAAATAGATATCAGTACACACGTAGAAATATATGTACACATACACAGATATAAAGTACAACAGGTTAATATGGAACCCAGGGATGCAAGTTTACAGATAAGTAAGACGCGAAATCTCCACATAGTAAACATAGTGAACGACAACCCGATCATCCGGGAGGGTGGGCAGAGCAGGGAACGCCAGCCATGGAAATGTCAAACTGCATCAATACATATCCGCGGGTCGTGATGATCGCCAGGCCACGGTACAGTAACGGGATATGTGCGTGTCATATCCATAGGATATGAGTGCGTAGGTACACACCGCCGCCGGCGATGCGGCCAACGTAGGTACTGTGTGCAACCGTCGGTGCAAAAGCGGCAATATGTGTATGTGTGAGGTGAGGTTGTCGTGTGTTACGCTGTGTGTGTGTAATGTGTGTGCCACTGTAAAATGTGTATGTAGGTGACATGTCACAGGCGGAGTGTAATAACATGCGTAGGCATACAGTACAGGAACCATAGGCGTATGTACAGCAGTACCCACAAAGTAGTACTGACATCTCCTCAGTGGCTAGGCGCGTGGCGACGTAAAACGATGCAAAGCGGAAATGTCCCAGAATGTACCACAGGACCATAGCCAACAGGAGATGCAAAGGACGCATGTACAAACCATGACCGTATGTATGGCGGCCATATGGTAGACTCAACACGATACATCGGCAACGTTACACAGCATCAGGCATGTACGGCGAAAATATGAATGTGCTATCCCGGCACCGATCGTGGACACTTACGGTCCCGTAAATACCGCTGTGTGTTCCACGACCGTTAAGTAAGCAAGCGCCACACGAATAGGAGGCTACCGGTAGCATACAGGCCGTCCCAAGTACAGGACCACAATCACCGTAACTATCAGTGACAAAATGCCAATGGATAGTAGGCGCGGACGAACATCCGCAGATATATAACCGATGTGAAGGAGGAATACGTGCAGGAAGCACACATGCAGGCGATACCGACACCACACGACATCAACAAAACAAACATTCCCAGAACAACAGACAGGTAACCTGCAGCTCCCCAAGCAGGGATGGAGCACACACACAAGCATATCTTGTATGTATAAATGCAAGACCCACACCCGTACCCGTCACCCACATCCGCAGATATACCCCATCGCACATATCAAAGGGATAACAGCCAAAACCGTAGCAAAACATACAGGCAGTCAATGACAGCGGCATACCTGCAACAAGCAGCTGGGAAACACTAGCAGCAGCTGATGCATCCTTGCATCCATTGTGTACAGGAATATAACAGCTATGTTACATCTGAATGCACAACGCCTTCGACACACGTCGCCAGGACACGGACACCCACATGTCAATCAGAATCCCATACCCAACACACAATCCACG
>NC_056751.1:545126161-545158661 GCF_019279795.1 Protopterus annectens
CACATTTCACACCTGCATTTAGCATTCTCCGGTAGATGGTTTGCATTATTAGCAGAGAGTAAGGCAGGTGCTATGCACACATCCCTCCCACGGGGCGGGACAAAGGATTGTCTGCGAAACAACACTGAGGCCAGATTCTACATACCCAGACTCCCTTGACTACAACAGTCGACAGTACCCATTACACATCCTTCATGTGTGCGGGACTGTGATGTGGACGCAGTTCTATGGACCCGGTACCCTGGGTATTTCTGTGCATATGTGCTGCATTTCATGGACAGCTATCATCAACATTGAACACGCTTGCGGTGCATATGTGTACCTGTGACGTGGTGACGACAATGAGTTCACGTGGGTAATGCAGAAAGCTAGCAGGCATTCAATGAATGGAATTTTTGGGGCCTACAATGGACACCAATGTGCATATGTTAGGTTAGATGTTGCTGGACTGTGTCCACCTGGCCAGTGCTTTTCACTGCTGGTGTATGTTCCCCAATCGCGGATGTCTGTTTGACTACCCATTCTACATGGTGCTACGTAACCAGGTGATTTAGTACTGTGAACAAATGTCATACATCCAAAGATGCTGGTTAGCAACTGCTTCATATAAACCTCAGACATCCCAATGGGACATATCCGTCACTGTATTTTCAACATAACACCACCGGAACATGTTGATCACCTATGTATTCATTTAACCATGTTGTCTTCATAGGTGGGAATGCCATAGTTTACATATCCTACTTGACGTTGTGGGTGTGCCATTAGTATGTGTTCCACAGGTCGCACATCTGTTCCGCTGTATGGTAGCGGGTGCTCCTCATTCTGTTGCTGGCAGATTGAGTGCTGTGTACGCCAGTGTTGGCACGACGGTCTGACTTTGTATGTGGAATGTCAACTGTAGTCCCTATGTGTATTTCCTGTGTTATGCCTTACCGCGGCTGTGTAATTTCCCTGGGTTTGCAGTTGTGGGTGCCATCTTGGCCATACGGTTGTCCATCCATGACAATTGCCTACTGGACACTAGTATAGGGCTGTACACATTTCACACCTGCATTTAGCATTCTCCGGTGGATGGTTTGCATTATTAGCGGAGAGTAAGGCAGGTGCTACGCACACATCCCTCCCACGGGGCGGGACAAAGGATTGCCTGCGAAACAACACCGAGCCCAGAGTCTACATACCCAGAATCCCTTGACTGCAACAATCGACAGTACCCATTACACATCCTTCATGTGTGGGACTGTGATGTGGACGCAGTTCTATGGACCCGGTACCCTGGGTATTTCTGTGCATCTGTGCTGCATTTCATGGACAGCTATCATCAACATTAAACACGCTTGCGGTGCATATGTGTACCTGTGACGACAATGAGTTCACGTAGGTGATGAAATAAGGCGTCATTCTGGTCTTTAGACAATTTTTGGGTCCTACAATGGACACCACTGTGCATATGTAAAGTGTAGAGCTTGTCGGACTGTGTCCTTGTGAGCAGTGGGTTTCACTGATGCTGTGTGTTCAACAATCGTGGATGTCTGCTTGACTACCCATACTGTGTAGTGCTACAGGAACCATGTTTTCCGACACCAGAACCCAATGGTGTACATCCAATGTTGCAGGTTAACAACCACTTTAATACCCAGAGGTCACGATTGGGAGGTATTGCCACTTTATTATCGGAACAACACCTCCAGACTGTGTAAATCACGGGAACTTTAGGCCAGTCTTACCGGCCATTTGCAATTGTAATTAGCAGACACGTGTCAATACATGTATGATAAGACATATTGTCATGCAGAAGTTAATCTATGTTATTTGGACATTGGCTTCTGCTATTGGCATCCGTTGCTGTGAGTGTTGCCAGTTACCATACACATTGCTTGCTCAGAGGCAGACTACACAATTCTGCACACTACTGTGGTCTCCTTTGGGACCCTGAGCCAGTGGTCGACAGTACTGCAGCCACTGCATCAATCACATTTGCCATCTACCAGTACCTACAGGACTGCATGAACCAGGCATTCACTTACCCAACTGTGGTTCATTGTACCAATGCCAAGCATCCAGTGTGGTGTACCCCAGCCATACACAGGATGTACAACACAAGGAGGTGGCTACTACAAGGTGGAGCAGACACCTTGTGAGGTATGACACCCTTGGTCATCATATGTGTAGAGTTACACACTGTCATGCCATGGTCCAGGGCACATTCCACAGATATACCTACATGGACCTGGCTGACAATCATACCACCTTCAGTTGCTATGCTCAACACCTGGGAGGTCACTCCCACATATGCTCTGACTGGGTTCATAAAGAGGTGGAGTTTACTCAACATACACACATTGCCAACATACAGGCTGACAAGTCCAGTGAGGACATCTCCACACCCTCCCCCACACATGAGGAGATGTCTGTACCAGCGGTTTGTGGTCACCAAATGTTCTGTGACACACAGGTGGGACATGCTCTCTCCAGGGTAGTGGACATAGCATCCATGAGACCAGCTGGTGACCCCACTGTGTACTCCACTATCTCATTGAGGAATTAGACCCACAGTTAGGACAGCTATTTCTTTGTAGCCTCACCTCAGGTAAGGTACCCAGGTTGTGTCGCATGGCAACTGTAGTCCCACGTCACAGGGCCAATGCCTCCACTGAGCCTGGTTATTACTGTCCCATTACCATGAGGAGACCTATCTGCAAAGACATGGGGAGGGATCATACTGCGGCTCGTACATGAATGCATAGGGGACATACATACTTTGCATCCAACACGGTTTGTCTTGTTCAGGGGCGGTTCATACCTTTAAAGCATGGTTGACATTTTCGGGACAGTCACCGAGGCCATTGATGGGGTGTTGCAGTCCATACAGCCTACCTCGACCTGGCAAAGGCCTTCATCACATTACCCCCCTCAGGTATCGTTGATAAACCCATTGGCTGGAATGTGAACACGTACATCACAGAATGTGTTGTAAACTGTCTATGTGACACAACCCACATGGTCATAGTTGCTGGCAGCATGTCAGACCTACTGCCTGTCGCAAGTGGTGTCCCATGGGGCCCTTCCGTGGGTCCACTCCTGTCATACATCTACATTTCCATGGTACAGGCACACACAGGGGTGTTATGGGCAACATTGTTTGTAGATGACTGCAAAACAGGTGCCATAGTGGGACGGACATCTGACACAGATATCCTTTGAAGGGGCCTCCCAGATATGCATATCTGCTGTCAGGGACATGTCCCACAGCTAAATGCTAAGTAATGCAACATCATACCTGTCGAGAAGTACTAGGTCACCCCTGTCCAGCATATAGGTGGCTGTCCACTCAGCACAGGGGTGATTACCAGGGATCAGGGGACAGAGTTTGTCGGTCACCATTCATTCAACACACACGTTGCTATCGTGGTTCTGTGGGACTTCTACATTGCCCACCTGTTTGTGCAGGGATTCACATCTACATCAGGCTAGGTCATTGTCTCCTTGTACCCATTACGTGTTACACCTATGATTTACTACATTGCCCCATTCAGACTGTATCTGACCATACACCTACAGCAGCTGGGAAGCCCTCATAGGTTAATTGTCGTACAGATGCAGGATGACATCATTTTGTGTAATGCTGCCCCACTTGTAGGACCCTGCCCCATTAAGTCACATACCTGCTGTTTAGTGTTGACCTGTGCCTGACATACGAGGCCATGTCAACCCATATGTCATGTGTATGCTTCACCTACTGTATCTGCATCCCTCAGAACCACTAGGGCAGGTGACATGAACCTTGTCACGGTCATTAATGGGATGTGTTTGAGTGACACATATATCACCCAGACACTCACAATGCTGTGGATCTACATCACAGTACATGTGAGACAGAGATCCTTCCTAGCCTTGTTCATGGGTATGTTGTCCATTGGATGGAGAATTGCAGGTATAGGCCAGGGATTACATCATTATCACTGCTTGACGGAGGTACAGCAATATCATGAGTATTTTATCTGAAGCACAGAAGGTTGGCAAAGTCATCCTAACTATGGTGTAGTGTTATGGCTGAACCTGGGACGATGGCCTACCCTGTACCTATGGACGTATGAACCTATATTCATAGTTTGTCACATTTACACTTGTCTATCCTCTATCCTCTTTCTCCAGTGTATATTTCTGTGGCACATGATTGTCCTCTGTATTACATGCAGGTATGCTGTGTACAGTGCACATACGTCACAGTTGATGACAGTGTATCTGTGTCCCTAACACTGTGATACTGAGGACTACCACACATCCTTCACAACATTACATGCATATGTTCTTTCTATTCTTCTTTGGCCTATGGGGGGGTGTTAAGGCAAACATTACACAAGTCCCTGTTTGTGCATGCTTCATGTTAGTGTCTGACCAGGCTCCGTTGCAGTCGTGTGTTGGACGGTAGTGTTTCTGTGTGTTTGCCATGTGTTTTTATTGCTGGTACATCTGTGGGAGGTGTGGTTGGCACATGTTCCTCTTTGCAGGGACACCCATCCTGGGGTTTGTGTCATGCATCTGCACTTGGCATGTGCCATATGTCCTGTACTATTCCCACAGTCGTGTATGTCTTCATGCACTACTACTGCGTGTTACTGGCTGTTTGTATGTGGTACACATGGACATTGTGATGGTTGGCTTGACCTATTCCCATGCTAGAACATACACATCTGTCAATTACATTGTTTAAATCAAACTGTAACACTCATTCGTCTTTTCAAACTGACAGTCAATAACACAGGAAGCTGAGATTAATAACGTTTTACTACTGTGCAGCAGGAGGCAAAGAACTATGCAGTACAAGTTTAGACTTTTGTTTTACTCTATACATGTTACAGCTGTATGAGCATTGTGTATACTATCATCTTTTGCACACATTAATGATGTGGTCAGTCACAGGGCATTTACATCACTATAGTCCACAAGATTGTATTCCTACAACAGTGCTAAGGTAATGCTTATTAAATGTTTTCCCATGAGGATAGCACAGCCTTGCGAGCCACATAGTCAATTAGAATGTACTGCGGTAAATTCTGCTCTGTCACGGTTCCAACACTGTTCAGATCCGGTCGTCACTCCATTTCCTACTAGGTTCCTTTGTCTCTCTGGTGAGCAGCTGTACTCTGTGTTAGATAGAGCTCACAAGCCTATCCTCCTCAGTGGAAGGATGACAGATATACCTGTACATACATTTATTATTCTCTAACCGAGCAGATGACTAATGCTGAATGACATACACCTGCTGCACTGGTTACTGCCAGGGTCAGGGTTCAATCACACTGCAGCTACACTACAGGCAATTACATGCATGATAAGCTCTACTGCCATATTGTAAGATAGAATAATATGCATTATACACTATTTGCTTCTAAAGTAGCACGTCATATATATGTTTAAATATGTATTTTGCTAACATTCTCCCTCCTTTGATTGCTTCTATTCTATCCAGAAACATATACAACATTATTTCATTCCCTAGCCTCTTCCTCTCTGGAACGTTTAACTAGGCAAGTAATTTGTTGTACATTTCAAGAAGGATTGCATTTTGTATTGACAAATACCACTACAGGTCTTGATACATAGTCTCGGTACAGATCGTCGACAGAGTCCCTGACTAATACTTACATGCAAAGTATCCCATAATAGACACATGCTCGCAATATGAGCAGAACAACACAAATGGCAATCATGATATTCAGTATGACTGAACCCCATCCACCAAATGGTTTGTGGAAATGGTTAGTCAGTGGGTTTGGGCCTGGTTCCGCCAGGGATGACACCTGCTGTATTACCTCTAGGTGGGCGTTGATTTTGGTCTTTTTATGTGGTACTTGGACACAGCGATCTTCTTTAATAAGCGCCGTACCAATTCTCGCTGGGAGGGTGCAGTCGTGCGCTATTACATTTTGTGACACAACAGTTCTCATTGCATCCAGTTCATCAGTCACAAGTTCAAGAGCGGAAAGTCACATTCATCATTCCTCCGACAGGTTTTGACAACTTCCTCTGTTCCTGATTGATTTCACTACTCCACAAGCTGGGAGTGTTCCAGCCCAGGTTATGACGCTGTCACTCAAGTCCATATGAATCGATATTCCTTTATCTCTTGCAGAAGACTGGAATGTCAGAACAGCTTCCATTTCACCCACTGGATTAGTAGGTTTCTCGACTGTGTTCCCAGTTCTTCGAGCTATATGTGTTATAGTTCATTTCGTACCCAGAGGCAATTGTGTAGTATGTCATGTGACTGGAGCCAGATAACCCAAATAACAACTGCCGGACCAATTCTCAGGTAACCATTGATATGCTTTTTTCCCACAAACAACATAACAATATTCTACTTTACTACTGATGCGGGTTACCTCTGCATGTAACATCTTCCTGTCTATAACAGAGGACTGTTTATACAATTCAGGATGTTTCTGCACATCCTTCCACGTTGTTCTCATGAAGCTTCAATACAGATAATGAATGGTGCTACAAGTAGTACTGTGATCTTTGGCTGTTATATGACATTTGTAAGACACAGTTATGTTACAAATACTCCCACCAACTTGAACTGTATCATGTTTATGACAACATACAATTACTTTTTGTGTAATAGGTAAGTACAGTGCCACTTTGTCCTGTAATCTCACAGAACCTGTATCAAAGTGTAAATATTCACAAGTCTCAATGTATCCCCAAGGGGACACCATACATCGGAAGTCCTCCATATGATGTAGGTATGGCAGTACAAACACAGCAATTTAAAATGTTCATAGTCTGTACATGCACACGCGTCATGCCTAGGTATTTGTTGAAGTGTGGAAGACACTCTGTGGCCAGTTCATCACATATCACTATTTGTATCCGTGTAGTTATATGCAGGTAAGGTCCCAGCAAATGTAAAGTAAACACAAACATGGTTAATAGGTGTATAATCATTAGGACAGTAAACCAAATGTCTTTGGGGTTGCTTTGTATTGTTATACAGTCTTGCCTGGGTGATTCAGGCTCTATGGTATATCAGCTACAAGATGTAAATCAGACTTGATATCCTTTACCGGTTTGAAAACTGTGAGGTGGACCCAGGGCGACCTCTCTGCAAACTTTACTGCAGTAGGCGTTGCCAACAGTACCTGGTACAGACCTTCACACTTTCCACTTGCCAATTATCTTCTTTGGATAACAGTGACATACACACAGGATACTGGTGTCAGCTATGCGTCCGGCTTCGCTTGCTCTTTATCTGTAAAAGACTTTAACTGAAAAACAGTGTTATTGGTTAACAATCCTCTCATGTCACCTGCTAATGAGCCATCGACCTCCGGCTCTGCAGGCATGACAGCTTTCCACTCTGGCACATGATATGCCATTCCACATACTACTTCGAAGTGGGTGCAACACTTTACATTTGGAACTGTTGTCATGCTCAGCAATGCTAGAGGTAGACAGCAAATGTAACTCGTCTGGGTGTCACCCACCAACCTCCTCTACTTATTTCTCGGGATCCCATTTTACCGCGCCAGCAGTCATGCTGACTGTGGGTTGTACATGCAATTTACATTCATGGAAATACAAAATAATCCCCCAGGTTGCGTGATTGTCTGGTTCACTAAATGTGTTCTATTGTCACTGTAGCTTCTTTACAGTATGCCAGATCTAGGGATACTTTATTTTACTGGCACCTTTGCCACTGCTGCTGCATCCGGATTCATGGTTGGGAATGCTTCTACCCATTTTGATTATATATATGTGTAATCACTAAACAGTATTTCTTCCCTTCACATTTATTCAGATGTATGAACTCCATACAAATAGTACGGAATGGTTATGGTGGTGTAGGTAAACTCACTCCCTTCGGTTTAAATGCTCCCTGTGCATGATATCTACTGCAAATGTGACACGCTGCTCATGATGTTTGTATGTGGTTCCTAATTCCGTATGTTAGGGGTATTCTGTTAACCAAATGTACCATCCCCCCTGTTGAGACATGTCTCTACCCATGGCTCCACAAAGCTGCATATCTGAATACATTAGACGTTAATATTGGCTTTCTCACTGTGGATATGTGCAGTCCGTCTTCAAGGATTGCTCCTCGTCATACCCACGTCGGCTTTTCTGCTTTCGTAGTTGATGTTTGCATTGTTTGTAACATTTCTACATCTAAAATGTCTGAGGATTGTCATTCCTCATTCAAACAAACACTTTCCAACTGTGAGGCTGCTTGTTTTGCAGCTGCATGAGCTCATGCCTTACCTTTCCTACTGTTATCCTGTTGCTTTCTATGACCTGCACATTTACAATTAGCTACTTTAGTGGGTAACTGAATGGAATCTAATGCATTCAAGATCAATTGCGCATGATTAATCGGTTTACCGGTGGATGTTATCATTCCCCTATTCTTCCACTGCTGCTCATAAACATGCACTGTACAGACAACATACTGACTATCGGGACATATGTCCACACATCAGTTTTTCGCTACAGTACAAGCACATGATAAAGCTATCTATTCTGCTGCTTGAGCAGACACGTTATGCTGCAGGGGTTGGGCGTCTACAATCTCATTATCAATAACTACTGCATAACCTACTTGATTCGTTCCTGTAGGACTCTGTCTACATGATCCGTACACATTAACTGTCACCTCTGCATCATCTAAGGGTATATCAGTGATATCATGTCTGTGTGTAGTTATTTCATCCATTTTGTATAGGCAACTGTGTGGTGTGCCATACACAGGTGTCGGACGTGACGTTGATAGGTTTAATGTTGTACAACGTTCAATCACCATATGAGGTTGACTCAGTGGTATGGTCAAACAAGACAAATGTCTAGCACGGGTCAGGAATGCTATCTTCTCTTGCAGCAGAATGATCGCAACTGCATGAGACATTCTCACAGTGAGAGGGTGGTATAATAACATTAAGGCCGGGGCCTGTACTGCCATGGGTGCTACAACAACTGCCTGTACACAATGTGGCACTGACCATGCCACAGTGTCCAACTGCAATGAGTAGTAAGCTATGTAGCGTTGCTTACTTCCATGCTGTTGCATCAAGACTGACGTCATATATCTCCGCTTACAATCTACAGTCTGACAACATGTGTTATGATTATTCGGAGACCTAATACAGATGTTGAAGCTATCAATCGTTTTAGTCTGCAGAAAGTTGTTTCTGCTACTGTAATCCAGTGTAGTATGTGTTGTGCTGCCATAGGTGTATTAAAGATTAAGGCAGACAATACAGCGGATTCCAAAGCATTGTTTGGTAACCAGCTTTGACAAATGTTAGTCGGCCCAGACAGGACTTCATTCCCTTCTTGGTAGTTGGCTTGGGTGCTTGTGAAATTGCTACCTTCCTATCGTCATGTAATGTTCTACCCTACTTGGATACCACATATCCCAGGTACTTGACCTGTATTCTCTGTAGTTGCAATTTATGCTTGCTTAATTTATGTCCCTGTTCTGCTGAATATCTCAATAATGCTATTGTATCTTCCATACATTGCTGCTGGGTAGGGGCCGCAAGCAGAATATCATCCACATAAAGTAGAACTTGACTGGCCCGGGTGGAGTAAACACTGGAATGTAGCTAGCCATCTCCTGTGGGAATATCGTTGTACTTTCACAGTATCCCTCGATAGCCGGGTATGGCTGTATCTGTTACCCTGAATGTAAATGCAAAGCAATACGGACTATCTGGATGTATAGGTATTGCAAAGGAAGCATAGCTTATATGTACCACGGTAAGATACTTCTGTGGCGTGTTCATAGCATTCAGTATTGTGTGTGGGTCTGGCACCATCGGTACCCTAGGTATTATTACATGATTTACAGCTTGTAAATCCTGTACCATCCGCCATTCCCCCTTTGTTTTCCGATCAGAAGATACAGGGGTATTGCATGGTGAATAGCGATTACTTTGTAGATGGGGAATTCCCTCTGTGACTTTACAGATATCATCTGGTGTCCACGGTCTATACACTACGGGGGTTGGGTCCTGGCCTTCCTGTCCTGCATGAGGGTTCGGTACTTCAATTAATTGACAGATATCCTCACTCTGTTCTAGTGACTGTCTTCTTACTCAAGTGTCCCTAGGTATGTTACGGGTTCGGGATGTGGTTTCAATAGCTTCTGTTACATTTGGTCGTTGTGATACCTCTGTTGCCACAGGATAGCGTGTGGGGACTAGCCTGCCCTCCCGCTTCATATCCTGGATGTGGTATCGGAGGTGGTAGGGGGGTGGGGGGCCTGTCGCTACTACTGTATTATGATCTTCTCTGTGTACGTATGATGCTTTCGCATTTGTAGTGTTCTGTTCCCTTCGGTTCACTACCTCAATCCACCTATGTGCTTGACGGATACCCAATTGTCGCTGTTTTGTCACCTGCACATCTTAGGGCTGCCACCTTTTCAAATGCACAATGTGGGACATTAGTGTTCGGAACGTGTAATTTGCCAGGAAAAAGCATATCCACGGCCAGTACATAGGACAGGATTTCACTTTTTGCCAGGAGAGCTACCAATTCTTGTAGCATTTCAGTTGCTTATTCTGTTTATTATGATATTTTGTTGTTCCAGATACAAAATTACTGTTTTATGCTACCATTTGAAAAGATATCTGGGAAATCTTTGTCCTGAGATATCAGGACATTTGCCATTTGTTCGGTTTGTTTGCAGGACACAACTGGCCAAAGAGGGACTGTCCCTCACAGGGTGGGACAGGTGGTTACCCTAGAACATGTGCATCACATTTTCAGAGATTACAATGTTTCAGTAACGATATTTTGTCTAATATACCATCAATGTCATATTTATTACCCCATTTTGCTGAATATCTCACATTATGTGCTCTCTGTGATTGCATATACTTCACGTCACCCGTCAAACGCGGATCACATGATCTGTTTGTTCACTAATCTCCCATATCCTCTACACGACTGTTACGTACCCTTCTCTTGTACCACGTGGTATCTCCTTCCCTGTATCCACTGTAGTGTCTACAATGACTATTTACTCTGCTCTGTGTTTCCCTGACCTATGTCCAGATTTAACACTATTTGGATTGGTCTTCGACCCGCTATCACGACTGTTAACAGAAACACAATGTAGTCTGGTCCCTGATCTACAATAGACACAAAGAGGCAAACACTCCTTACCTGAGCCTCCTGTTTAAGACTGCACGTTTTCTTCTTGGGATCCAGTTTTCCACTTTTCAGCCACAGATCAGACGGTAGACAGCCTCTTTACACACAACAATTCAGTCGGAGGTCTTTTCATTCAAGAAGAACCATTTAGGCAAATTCTCCTGCAGATGTCTAACCACCCATGCACTCTGACCTGTAGCTTACCAAGGGAATTCCGGATAAGAAGGATCACAATGTCAAATAAGTTGTTAAAACCAGACTGTAGTTATCAGTAGGCTTTTCTAAGTGACAGTCAATAACACAGGAGGCTCGGGTTCACAACGTTTTAGTAGTGTACACAGGCAGGCAAAATAATATACAGTCCAAGTATGAGAGTTTTGTCTGACTCTATACAGTAAGCAATTTCTTTATATAGTGTTTACAATCAGCTTTTGCCCATCTTACTGACGTGGTCGGTCACAGGGCATTTCCATCACTATGGTCCGCAATAGTCTATACATACGTGGGTGCTGAGGTCGTGCTTTTAAAATGTTTTCCCATGAGAATAACACAGCCTTGCAAGGCACCTGGTCAATTACAGTGTCCTTCTGTGATTGTAGCTGTTTCAAGGACCCTGGACTGTTCCGATACAGTAGTCAGTTCATTTCTTAATACGTTGCTTTGTCTCTCTGGTAAGGAGTTGTACTCTTATCTTCGATAGAGCTCACAAGGCCATCCTCCTCAGGGAAGGGGTGATGTTATGCATGTACATACATTTATTTTTCTGTCACCCAGCAGATAATTAATGCTGAGAGACATTAGCCTGCTGTACTGGTTACTGCCAGGGTCAGAATTCCATCACACTACAGCTTAGCTTCACCAATTACATGCATGATCAGTTCTACTGCCATATTGTACGGTACAATTCAATGCATTATATAGTATTTCGAGTCTAAACTGGCACTTCATATGTGTTTCTATATATATTTTGAACAACATCCATCCGCCATATGCATGTTGTTCCGTCCTTTACCTTGACCGTGTGTATTTGGCCGTCCGCAACGCTACTCTCCACATGTGATGTCCCACCTTCCCTTCTTTGCCTTTAGCACCCTGTTAGGACGTCCTGTTTGGTAGGCACGTGTTCCGCTATATGTGTTCGACTTCTCTGCATAGCTAATCATCGATGCGGTGGTTCAACAACCCGACTTGTCCACATGTGTACAGTTATGTGCACCGTGTCGTATGCAAACCTATATGGTTTGGACGGGTACATACCACATGCGGGATGTACACATTCTGCAGACACATTCACATGCAGCCATTTCCATATCTGTACCTGAGGTGGGTTGGTGACATGTGGGTAATGATTTGCCAGCGTGGCACTGCCTAACACAAACATCTTACCACATTTCAGGTATGCACATTGTGTGTAGGTATATAGCTGCACACGGATGCTAGCAGGTTTGGGTGCACAGGTGTACATGGGTGGGACTTACATGCTACAATGAGGCTATTGTGTATTACATCTGAATGCATGGGTTCTGCTTCTGGATATTACACTTCAACATGCCATCCAGTGTATGCGACAGAGGCGTTGCTGGGTGTGGGATATGTTGCTATGCACATGTTTGCCTGTGTTTAAGGTATCTTGGTTCCTTCCTGTTGTTATGTCAACACAGCTACCCGGCTATGTACTCTCACTACTGCTTGTGACCATTATGGTTGGCACCTTTTCCAATGCCCATAGTGGGACATGTTTTGTGGGAACATCGGATTTTGCAGGACAACACATACCCACAGTAAGTGGAGTTGACAGGACTTTACTTGTTTGCCATAATATACGCTTATTCTGTTAGCATTTGGGTTCCTTATTCAGTTTCTTATGCCATGTATGTGTTTCATATACAAATTATATGTTTTATGCTACTATTACATGTATATTGCGGGAATATTTTTGGCAGGGAATCTCAGGTCATTTTCCTTTTTTTCGATTTTTGCAGGGACACAACTGTCCAATGAGGGACTATCCATGGCATATTGGGACAGCTGGTAACCCTGGTGACCATGCCCATGTCGCTACTGGGGTTGCCACCTTTTCCAGTTGCCAAGGTGGGATATTTCCGGGACTCACATCTGATTTTACAGGCCGACACATACACACGGTCACTATATGGCATAGAACTTCACTTGTTTGCCTAAATAAAAGCTTATTGTTGTGGCAGTTTGGTTGCTTATTCTGTTTCTTGTGACATTGAGATATTTCAGTTACAGAAATAACCAATTCATGCAACCATTACATTAAATACGGGATATCATTATGTCCTACAATCTTAGCACATTTGCCATTTTTAATATTTTTTATCGGGACACAACTGTCCATAGAGGGACTGCCCCTCGCAAAGTGGGACAGGTGGTAACCTTAGTCGCTACTCCTATGTCGGTGCGGCGCGCTGACATGCTGCGGTACACCTTCTATGAGTATAACCATTGCGGGACAAACGCGGTCTTATGCGTATCCTTTGCTCCTTGGATGGGTACACTTAAGCCTTCGTGGGTTGTATTTGCTTTTCCATTTAGTTGGGACGGGTACTATGTTGCATACTCTACGTACGTTTCATTCTGCACGGGCCCTGGCTGCTGCCATTACTATTATGGGCGGACCGTGGCAGTCAGCACATTAGGTTGCTCACCGCATGCCGGCTTAGCCACGCCTCCGGACGCATCCTACTTGGGCTCGCTCACGTACACTACGCACGTGTCTGTGGTTGCGGTGCACTCTCATTAATATGCATATGGCGCTACTACGCCGGCTATTCACTGCACCGCCGGCGCAGCCCTTACGCCGGCCTTGCGCCGAGCTTCATGAATCCCGGGGATAGTCTTTCAGTTGGCATTTGCTATATTCCTGTACTACACTAGTTTTTACAATATATTACTAATCATGAATGAAATGGGCTTTGAAGTCTAGGCCCCATTTCTGTCACTCAGAATATAAAATCCATCAAATAAAAAATAAAAACAAAATTAATTAGATGTGAGCCAGGGAACACTTCACTATATTTTGCGTTTCCCTCAGAACAGTATTCTTTCCCAAATCCTACATTCTGATTTCTACAAATCAGCCTTTTTCCTAACCATTACAAATATTTCTGGATACTGGATGTTTACTAATTTTCCCACCACCAGCTTTGGGATATAGTGCAAAAAGCCCCACTGAATTCTAGAAACATGACAAGCACAGGATATATGTTGAACACTATTGCACAAAGACTTAGACCAGTATAAGTTAGCAAAACATTATAGTCTTTAGTTATATATTAGACAATTAGGGTTTAGAAACCTCAGCAGAGAGCCTTGCAGAACTAATAAATAGGTTATCAATCTAGCCATAAGGATGGATGACCATTACACAAATCTCCTTAGTTCACTATTTACCAGTCCACTTTCACCTTCAGACTGTTATTATTATTCAACAACTACTGTCTATCTCTTCCCAGTAAATGTAACAATTAGATCTTTACCTTGTTGTCTGTGGACACAGTCTGAAAGCTCAGTAACTTACCTTTAAAAGATCATACATTTGATTTGCTATAAGTAAAAAAAAAAGTTTCAGCAAAACTGCTCTTAGCAGTTGGAACCCTCTACCATTTGTGATTTTTAAAGAAACAGAATATCTCCAGTTTACAGCCTAATTCTTAGAGCACCTCAAAGACACCTACTGCTGTAAATGCTTTATTGAGGAAGATTAAACATGTATGTCTTCAGCAACTACACCAGTGAAAAAATACAGTTAATTCAGTCATTAATATCTTAGTAATGTACACTATAATTATGTATCTGCCAATTACCTCTGTAATATCTATAAGTAAGTGTTAATTCTTAATATGGAAGATAACTGCTACTGACTTCTGTATATGTTAATCTGTTTATTTTGTGGAGTTACTGTCACTTTAGACATAACATAATAAGAAGCCTGTCTTCATGATTGCAGCAAAATCTGCTCTTTTAAATTGTGTATCATCATTCTATCTAACTTCTCCTGTTATGACTTTTATCTTCTGCCTTGGTTCCTGGTTATGGATGGGAAGGATCAGTGGACCAGCTCATCCCCTTGTATAGCAAATAAACTAATACAAAATTAATAAAATGTCAACTAGATAAGTAGACCTTTATCTGCCAAACAGCTGTCATTATCCAGTTGTATAGCATCATCCCAGTTCCCAAGGAAAGACATTACAATACAATACAGCCTGTGCCCTAGGAAATATATTACAATAACACATCCTGTGAATCCCAAAGCAAGCATATCAACTCAGAAAACTGGGAGATGGATTGTCTGGACAATAGACCTCTTGAAAGACCACTGGGATCCTTGTGTATTTCCTTGTTACTTCCCTTCCAACATGTCCACATCTGTACAAATCTCTCAGCTATCTAGTTTTTTGAAGAATGTCCAGATTTTTTCCTCATATTTTTGCTCTGTTACACTGAAATTTTTGGTTTTCTGGCAAATCATTGAGGACTGAAGTCAGTAAATAATGGCAAACTTTTGAGTTTCAGATTTCATATCATTCAGAAAATGTATACTAATGGAAAACCTTTTATTCTATAAGTTCTCTAAATTTATAAGATCAGTATTTAAAATTGTTCCCTATTTTTGTGCCTTTGTCCCACCATCATTTTTGGCTTTGCCAGATGTCTTGCATTAAGAGACTGAAAGGTATGCACATCTATGAACTAATATTTCCAAGCTGACATACTGCAATGTTGCTTTTCTGTAAATACAGAGAAGAAAAAATTATTCTGTACATCTGTCAGATGTACAATACACTTGAACGTCTTTTGTTTTGCACAGTATCCTTTCAGTTACTCCTACATATCATCCTAGTATGCCAAAAACTCCACTCGTGTTCATGTGCATAAGAAAATTTTCTTCTGCTGTTCATTTATCCCTTGGCTAAAATTTGGATATGTAGAAAAATATAGGAAACACCAGACCACTGCAGATAATATCAAATAAAGCTCCAAAGTTTAATCCACAGTGCAAAAATGGTGAGTGCTTTCATAGCCAGAGCTACTTCATCAGACAACTCAATAAACTGACATTGATAGGCTGTTGCTGTTTTTAAAAATCCCTGTGGTGTTTACTGAGTTGTCTGATGAAGTAGCTCTGGCTACAAAAGCGCTCACCATTTCTGTACTGTGGATTAAACTTTGGAGCTTTATTTGATACTATCTGCTGTGGTCTGGTGTTTCCTATATTTTTCTGCAAATACTAGTTGTTTGGGAACCCAGTCTGTTCATACCACTTTGTATTTTCTATTTGTTAAAATTTGGATATATTTTTTTTTATCTTACTGTCATTCACAACCACATTTCCCTTCCTCCATTACCTATCCTTTTGCTTAGCTTCTGCTTTTTATTGATCACATTTCTTACCTCTCATTTTGACCATTCCTTTTGGCCCTGGTCAGTACTATCCAGTGATTGTTTCACATCCCACGCCATCCAAGCCACTTCTCCAAGTACCAACTCAAAGCTGTAGCCATTCTTCAGTTAATTCCTCAGTTAGTAATGAATATCCAAGATTTAGCCACAGACCATCGCTCCAGATTTCTGTGAATGCAGGCACCTTCAAGTCCACTGCTAGAAGGTCTCACCAACCTATGAGCTCTTCTTGCTTGAAAATCTGTCATTCTATTTCAGAGATTTCCATCATCAGCCTTGCTCTCTGCATATTGTAGCAGCATAGTAGGACTACAACCTCCTCCCTCTACTCTCAATACCAACATGCCACATGGGTCTTTATATCTGGTGTCATCATCATCATCATTGTCTCTGTTATACTATCAAGATTATGCATTGTTACTTACCCTACCAGCTTTGCTTTGGCTTTTGTACTCTACTTGCTGTATCCAGTTATCATCATATTTCATTCTTTACAGTGTACAGCTCATATTTATGTTACATATGTAATGTGCTTACCTTTCATTCTTTACAAAGTACATCTCATATTGATGTTACATCTGTACTGTTTACCTTTCATTCTTTACAAAGTTCATCTCATATTTATGTTACATCTGTAATGTGTTTACCTTTCATTCTTTACAGAGTACAGCTCATATTTATGTTACATCTATAATGTTTACCTTTCATTCTTTACAAAGTACATCTCATATTTATGTTACATCTGTACTGTTTACCTTTCATTCTTTACAAAGTTCATCTCATATTTATGCTACATCTGCAATGTGTTTACCTTTCATTCTTTACAGAGTACAGCTCATATTTATGTTACATCTATAATGTGTTTACCTTTCATTCTTTACAATTGTACATCTCATATTTATGTTACAACTGTACTGTTTACCTTTCATTCTTTACAAAGTTCATCTCATATTTATGTTACATCTGTAATGTGTTTACCTTTCATTCTTTACAGAGTACAGCTCATATTTATGCTACATCTGTAATGTGTTTACCTTTCATTCTTTACAGAGTACAGCTCATATTTATGTTACATCTATAATGTGTTTACCTTTCATTCTTTACCAAATATAGCTTATATTTATCTTACATCTGCAATGTGATTATCTTTGCCTACAAGTGTAGCCTACAAGGCTTGCTCTCCACTCACTGTTTTTCTTTCTATTCTGTTCTTTTCCTGCTTGCACTTCCTAAGTGTCCTTAGCATTGAAGCTTTTTGTTATTCCCCTTTCCAAGGATTTATGTTACACAATAGATTTGTTTTATGTATTTCTTTAGTCCAGCTTTAGGGAACTCCTTCCGTTCTGCACTCAGAAAAGGTATAATATCAAAGCTGTATAATTGTTTTGTGTTTTTAAGTACATTTCCACTAAACCAATGGAGTTATAGACAGCTATCCTCTTGCATGAAGGAATACAATCAAACATTGATTGCAAAAGATTATTAATGGAGATAAATATATATGATGTTTTTCCAGCCTGGAGCAGAAGTACTCAAAGGCACATGTGAAAAGTGTAACTGTGGCTTCACTTTAAATAATGAGACTGGATTAAACATCATTGAATGTGTCCATATGAAGTGTGACACCAACTGTCAAGATGTAAGTACTTATTTAAGTTTATTCCTGCATTGTCCCTGGTTTTTCATGCTGTCCTTATTTAAATGAAACATCATTTCTTTGTATTTCTGTTTGTTACAGGGCTTTGAATACTCTGATGTGCCAGGTCAGTGTTGTGGAAAATGTGTGCAGATACATTGTGTTATTGTCCAACAGAATAATTCCACCAAAATACTCAAGGTGAGTTGCTAACAGTATCCCTAAAGTTACTAACTTGATTTCTGTTGAGGAGGTTTTTGTCTTTGTTCTAACATGTTTCTATAATAATTATATGCAATGCATACCTGCGTAATTACACCACCTGTATTGTTTGCATATTTTATTTATCATAGTATTTAAAGTATGATGGAGTGTCACAATTTTATGCAGATCTTTTTCACTTGCACAGTTGTCTTTTCTGTAATGCTCTGAATTCGTGGCAAGAGAAACTTCAGTCTAGCCAGTACATCCAAGACATTATCAAAGATAGTAACAATTATAAGTCAATAATATCACAGGCCAGGTCCCAATTTACTCTTTTTCAATTTTCTACCACAGACTATAAAACACACATCACTCAAACAAGTATCACTGGTGTTTATCATGGGCCTGACTCTAAAAGACTTGCTTTCAATGTAAGTGACCACTTACACTGAAAGCAGGCTGAGAGCAGGTCTTTTGGAATCTGACTCCCGGAGTAAGCCTGTTTATAGATAGGCCTTACACTGAGAGCAAGTCTTTCAGAATCCGGCCTGATGTATTAACCTTGCATAAGGAGCTCATCATTCATGAAAGCAGTTAATGTTTTTAGAAATATGCTTCTAATGAAGTTTTTGTGATGGCTTTTTTTCAGCAAGAGTGACTGACTAAGAGAATAATTTTGCATAATATATGTTAGGTTTGGATTTACCAGACTGAAGTGCTAAGAAGTAAGATTCCCAATATGAACATTGCTTATATCACTGAAGTGTGGTAAAATCACTAGTTTCACCACAATAATTAATTTTGTATTCACTGCAGTACTGCACTATCAGCAAACTGCCCCTGTGCTCTCTCCCAGCCATGCTGCATGCTAGCCTAGCGTATCCTAATTTCCTGTTATTAGGCCGTTCCCAGTCCATCATCCAATGCAACACACATGTCACACTGTTCCCCAAACCGGGGGAACCCTGATCATTATTTTCATGATTTCCATGGTCACCTGCTAGCACGCTGCTGCTTTTGTTTAGGTGATCCGTCATTTTCTATATGCAGCCTGGGTGCACAAAATACATGGACTTCTTGAATCAGAAAATAAATGGTCAGAAGTGACAAGCCATATATTTTACTCTAAAATTCTACAATTTTTCAGGATTAATCCTGCACTATAAATTAAACTGTTATCTTCATGTGTTCAGGTTACAAAATACAAGGAGTCCTATAGGCCATGAAAAAACTGTCTTTGGCAGTTGATGATTTCATAACAGTTTAATAACAGAAATATGAGGTAAGAAATAATGAAATGTCAGCAAACTCTGCAGTGATATAAAAATGGCTTTTTAGGAAATAGTGAAATACCTGTTACTCTGAATATTGACATGAAACACAACAGACGTGAATGCTGGGCTAAAGTTAACAGGTGGCTAATTAGAATGTTGAATTAAGAGCCCATGCAGAGGTATGTTTAATCTGGATGCTGAAATAAACCACACAGATGTTCTTGAGCTAACTAAAGTTATTGAACCAAATAATAACCTACTAAAGAGTGATATATGTGTCCCAAGTTGTGTTAATTCCTTGACAATATAGACAGCAATACTAATGTGCCATTCTATGTAAGATTAAAAACTCTGTAATTAACAAAATCAGAGAAGCAGCTCCATTCTTCAGTGCACATATACCATACACCAAGACTGTAGTTATGTTTTTGTGTCTGCAAGAGTATACCAGACGCCTGTTTTTGTATCCCCTGAGTACACACACATATACACACACACACACACACACACACACACACACACACACACACACACACACACACACACACACATGTCAACATTTATCTGTGATTTTTTTTTCTTTGAATTATTGTTAATCATATACTTTATTGAGTTATGTAATTTAGTGTATTTTGTTTGCTAAACATGGTTTTGGTAGTATCTGTAATGTCTCATGGATGGTTTTCTACTATTATTCCAATGTGCTTTTCATGTATTTATTTATTTGTGTGTATGTCTATATATATATGTATGTATGTGCACATGCATGTGCGTGCTATGTTATTTAAATCTTACATTTTTTAATGTGGTTGATGAGGAGTATTTTAAAATGTCTCAGTTTTATAATTTAGTTATATTTTATTTAGTTTATTCTTAGCAAATTTAGATACTTAGAACTGGGTACAATTGACAGGTAATCTAATTTT
The DNA here is from genome assembly GCF_019279795.1 of Protopterus annectens. NCBI lineage: Eukaryota > Metazoa > Chordata > Ceratodontiformes > Protopteridae > Protopterus > Protopterus annectens. Next base: position 545,146,795 of record NC_056751.1, read on the forward strand.
CTGTCTAGTTGTATTTAGTATTTAATTTATATATTTATTATTTTAAATCTATCTGTAATAATAAATTCCATTTCTATGGCGTAATTTAGGTGAACAATGTTGTTTTATGAGACATGAGTGTGTTGATTTTTGTTTGTACAGTATGAGAATTTTTTTTTTTTTTGCATTTAAGGAAATGGGTGTGTTAGCTGTTTTTGACTATTTCCTTTAAACAGAGCAGATTTAAATGTAGGTGTTTGTTCTATGTGGACTAGGGTGTTTTGGATGCATCTCTTTGTTTTGTATGCATAGTATTTGAATCACAATTTCAGTTTCAAGTGAGTAGACTAAATATGGTGTTATTTGTGGGATTTTTAATGGGAATTGTGATGGGCCATGGATACAGAATGATACCTAATGCTGTGCCAAGGCTATGGATGAGTCTCTGATGACAAGTCTGGAGTGTAGATAACAAAAATAACCACCAAACGCCTGTTTATAATGCACCCTTTAAGTGGCACAGGCATGAGGGTACCTTCGAATATTGCATGTACTATATTTGTCATCCTCGGAGTACAGTAACTGAAAGTGCAATAGTGGAGAAATAAGTGCAGTGCACCCACAGGTGTAGCTGAAGTAAATATGGGTTCCCTCCTACCTGACTCTGGTGACACCCCTAGACCAACACACCAAGGTGGCAAGAATGACAGATTTTATTCTAGGTGACACATCTAGAATAAAAGGCAATAGCACAACCACAAACACATTATTTCAGCAGTGCATCTGTTAGCAATAAAGCAAAGTAAGATATGCATGCAATGAAAAACATACATTCACCCCCTTCCCTAGAATTCAACAGAAAAAGGTCTTGACATTCAAACATGCACCAAGAAGGCAGCATCAATGAGCAGTAAAACTTTATAATGCAGCAATATAAACATGGGAAAAATGCAATGTCATTTAGCAATAAAAGAGTTATAATACAACAATACAGATATGAGAAAATGCACGGTCATTGAGCAGCAAAATTCTTGAAGTCAGCAGTCCTAGCGCGAGCAAAATGCAATGTCATTAAACAATAAAAGAGTTGTAATACAACCATACAGATATGAGAAAATGCAATGTCATTGAGCAGCAAACAGACAAACTATAAAACACTCTATTATACCCTGTTCACTGGCCAGTGACTACTTACAGCCTTGCTGCTGGCATGATGGGGCCAAAGTTGAGCTCATAAGGATCCCAGCTATTTGTAATCCAAAAAGCATTTGGGGGGGATCACAATCTTATAAAAATGTAAAAAAGATGGCCAGAGCCTCTCACCACTCTGTCGAGACTATCCTAATGACCGTGGCTCCTCTGATGAGAAAAGTAGAAAAATCACCTGCCAGAACTCTAGTAATCCTCTATGGCTTCTCTGTACTAGGCCCAAGGAGACTCCTTTTCTTGCTGAATCATATGCAGGCATGGAACTACTGATTTCAGACTTATCTCCTGACTCCACAAAATACCATCATCCAGGATTTCAGCAGCAAACAGACACAAATCTACTATTTCACTTTCCTGTCCCAAAACATGAAATGAAAGTCCAGTCATGCTTGAAGGCCCCTTTTCCCTTCAACTCCCAGTTTCAGTCTTCCCTCCTTCAGCTACTCAGCTCAGTCCTCTCTTTCACTTTCAAAATTGTCTTTTATGTCCCTGAAAAGGAGCTCCACCTTGTGGTATAATAGAAAACTACAGTGTATTACTTCTACAAGGAAATACAGTGGGAGCTACTTAAGTCCAAATCTACTGCGTCTCTGATTATTTCCTGTACTCCAGGCTCTATAGTCTTGGAGTCAGTTTATATAAATATAAAGGGTATAGAGGTACACATCTCCTGCCATGTAAGAGGTACAACTGCAAAAAATGCTTTAATTGTTTAACAGCAACTTTCAGAATTTGTTTGATTTTGGTTGACACTCGGTTTATTTGCCAATGTGCTGAAACTTGCAGGATCAGATTTCTCATACTTCTGACAGTGAGCCCAAGCAATGAGTTGCTACAAACTAATAAACTAAAATAAACTAATAAAATAAACCACTATTGTTCTAAATGCACTAGCCAAATAAAAGCCTTTTATGGTCATTATTTGTGTATCCCTGATGGACCTGTCCCAAAAGAAATTGCAGACAGTCTTTCACCATGTAGCAGGAGTAGTTAAAGAACTGTGTGACGCTTATGGCACCATTTGTGATGCAAAAATCTTCAAATGATATAGAAAACTTCAGACTGTGCCACGGTTAACTTTTAAAACTGTATTAAGGCACTTTGCTGTCAAGATTTCAGTATTTATGGGCTATGCAACAAGAATTTACAAATGATTAGTATCACGTGTGTTTTTTTTTTTTTAGTGAAGCACAGTGGTGCAGCAGATAATGTTGTTAGTGGTGCCTTCAGTTTATCTGCAGGTCCTTCCTGTGTTTGCATGGTTTTTCCCTGGTAGCTCAGTTTCCTTGCACAATCCAAAGACATGCAGTACTAAGACTGGACACTCGAAACTGGTCATTAGTTTGAGTGTGCATGTGTGTGAGGTGTGGGGGAACAACGACTGCAGGGCTAGCTCGACAGTGGTATGAACATTGGCTCTAGGTGATGGTCAGTGGTGATGTGACACCTCTCAAACCAATGTGCAAAAAGGGGTGATTGATGGATGGATAGATGGTATCATCACTTTTAATCCAGTGTAGTATTCATTTGTACAAAAAGCATTTTCCAGAAAAAGATCTGTGTTGTGAAAGCATCATTTACTAATATAAGACAATAAAGTCATTCAAAGGAAGCCATTGCAGAAGGATAACCAAATTATAATCTATTTTTAGCATGGTGAAACTTGGTCTCCCCCTGATGACAACTGTACCACCTATGAATGTACAAGAATCGGACAGCAGTATGTGCCCTTGGCAAAGAAAAAGACCTGCCCTACATTTAACCGTGATGACTGTATTACTGTAAGTCAAGTCAGTTAACTATTAGTTTTCCAAGCAACGAAAGCAAAAATGTAACTCCATCTGCAAGTGTGTGCACAGAAGTAGTACAAAATGAAAAACAAATAACTGAGAATAAAAAATTCACTAACAGCTATGTTGTTAAATTCATTGCATTACATATTTAAAAGTCAGTTTTGGAAATATCATTTTATGTTCAGCAGAATTTATACTTTTACTCTGTCAATAAGTTTATGGGACTTGTATCTGCACAGTTTAATGAAAACATACAATAACTTTCTAATTAAACATGTATTAAATCTGATAAAAATGTATTAAATATAAGTACATGCGAAATTGTAGAAATATTGATAATCCTGTCTTACTGCCATCCTTTTCTACACACATCACAGCATTTTTATTTATTTTTATTTTATTTTACATTTGTTGACCGGGATAGTCCAACTGGATTAATGTCCATTTTCAGTGGAGGCCCAGGGAGAAAAGCTCTAAGGTAGACAGATAAGTAATAACAAAGGAGGCATATTACCAAGGTAGACAGATAAGTAATAACAAAGGAGGCATATTACCAAGGTAGACAGATAAGTAATAATAAAGGGGGCATATTACCAAGGTAGACAGATAAGTAATAACAAAGGAGGCATATTACCAAGGTAGACAGATAAGTAATAACAAAGGGGGCATATTACAGATGAGATATTTACAAATGACATAAGTAGACATGAAACAGACAGTAACATAAGTTGCAGTCTACTAGCAAAAGAAAGAAAATCTGGAACGAGTCACACAGCTTTTGTAGTTTGTTTCATTGTCCATTACATTTACAATTTCAACCAAAAAGGCAAAGAAGTATTAACTTATCTGAATTACTATTCTGAGAGTGTGTGCTATTAGAAGGAGCTGGGAGTTGATCTGATTTTCTGTCTGCCTTGCCTCTTTATCATGCCATATTTGTACATAATAAAGGAATTGCAATTTGTACTTTGGAAATACTAGGATTAAGTCTACCATAATTATAGGCATGGATACATTTTCAGGACATTACCACCTTCTTTTTGAAATTTACAAATACTGATTTTCAGATTGCTAGAATACTATCTGTACTTCTTTTTCCAGAACTTCTACTTGAAGAAATGTCCAGAAATTGTACTGTCACTGCCTAACTTCTGGAATTACCATAGCTGTCTATGCAAGCCTCCAATTCAATAAATTTTGATAATAGTGATGAGGCTTAATGAATATGCAAAATAAATATTATTTTTATTTTAAAATGTATGGATGATTATCTATAGCTTAAATGCTGTTTTTGATGTTTTAGGGAACTGAAAAGCTGGATCAAGATGGATGTTGCTACATTTGTAAGTGAACTGTGTATTCTTATGTTTATCTTTGGACATTATTCTAATTTTAAGGATAAATGGTGTCACATTTTCTGATATATGATATGTGGGGTCTACTTTAGAACAGCAACTTCATTTAGTGTTTAGTGGCTTTTTTTGTTTTTGTGAACAGCAATTTTTTTTCCCTGGGAAAAAAAAATTGCTGTTCTGGTTTTTTGGATTTTTGATATTTAGGGGTCGATATAACAACGTTCGATCATCTGATCATTTCGTTGTTATAATATAGACCTGATATGTGAGGTGTTATCTTTTCTGGCAATTCATAACTGTAGAAGTATTCTCTAGTAACTCCTGTTGTTGCTCACATCTTCTTAACAACTTTGAGGTACAGTGACTGATTAAGTCTGTATACACCACCATAATGGCTCTTAGTACAATCCCAGCAGACTATGTTATTGTGTTTAGCCTTAGATTGTATCACATGCCTTAAACATGGAGTTGGGGCATATTCAAACCATAATCTGTCAAACTTCTGCAATGTCTATACTAATTTAATGTGGCCTTCCTCCTGCGCATTCATACTGTTTTGTCTGTGCCCCCACATTGTGTACAGAAATAATATATTCTAAGATAATCTTGTGAGAAATGAGACATGAAAATTGCTTTCAAATAATATAGTATATCTGATGTGGCATTCAACCATAATGAAAAATCACTGATTATTGTTGGAGGATGTCCCTCATACCTTTCTACATAAGGGGCTTTACTCCTTGTCCCACTGTGCTTAATATAATTAATTCTGAGAGTTCTGCACCTCAAGAAAGGGAAAATTACATCCCTAGTAACCTCAGCTGATGATTGGTTCTGCTGAGTGCATTAAAACACACACACACACACACACACACACACACACACACACACACACACACACACACCTCACACAGTCATCCTGAAACATATGTTTCTTAGGTTCATAGGTTGGTACTAGGCAATCGGCCCTAGGGCTTATACAAGCCTAGCCACAACAATTCCTTGGATATTTCTTCCCACAGTACTTACTTCCCTGGACCCCTGTCTAGCAGGGTGACTGACGTGATCCCCGAGGTGAATTTCCTATCTCCCATCCAATTGTCAAGGTTCGTTTTGAAGAGGGCCAAGGAGGTGCTCTGCTTGACATGTATGGGCAGTCTATTCCAGAGTATGGCGAGTCTCTGGGTCAGGAACCTATCCCTCCAGCATGTTTTGTTCATTGTGATGACAAGGTTTAGATCCCTGGAGCGTGTGGCTTTGAGGGATTGGGATTTCTTTAAGTGGAGCATTTCCAACAGCTCAGGGTTTGACATGGCCTTGTATGTTAAGCAGAGATCACCTCTGAGTAGACTATATGCCACAGAGTATAGCTGGAGTTTTTTTTTTAGATGGTCAGCATAGGGCATCTGCTTTAGGCCTGCGATTCTTTTAGTGAGGTACTTCTGTGGCCTTTCCACCTGTTGCAGATGTCTTGTGAGGTACATAAACAGGGTGTTGTATTCTATAATGGGTCTAATGAGGGATGAGTACAGTGGGACAATGACCTCCTTTTTTCTGGATAAAAAGCCCTTAGTGATGAGATGTGCCACATAGAAGGATTTCCTGACTGTTGTGGTGATGTGATAATCGAAGGTGAGACTACTGTCCACCTGTGTCCTTAAGTCTCTCATCACACTTTCGATGTTTAGTGTCCTGCCACCTATGTGGTAATTCATGGATACATGGTTTTTCCCAAAGGAGTAACTATACATTTCTTGGCATTAAGCTTGAGCCCATGGCTCTGGCACCAGGCATCTGTTTCTGTAAGGCCCTTTTGTAGAATATCCACATAATTTGGGGATTCAATAATGGAAGTGATCCCATACTTTTGTGTAACAACGAGTTCAAACTGAGATGTTGTACTTTTCTACATATGTCTTTTTCTCCAGTCTGCTGAATGATAATCACATCTGGCTGTCTCACTTTTGACACACCAAGCTGTCCCTGCAAATTGCTAGAAGGGGGTACTTAGTGATATCAGTTAATTATTCTAAACATTTTAATACCCATACCAGTAAAATAGGAGGAAGGGGTCTCATTTAGAGTACATTTCAGGGGTACAAGCTATCATTATGGTGCGTACTATAGTGAGAAGTCTAAAACAGTAACACAAGTCTTTGGTTTAGCTTTGTATAAAAGTTATAGAATAACACCTGCACCCTTCTTACATGCCCCTACCAAAATGTGCTTACAGTCTATTCAGTCAAGGGAAATAGGCACTGTATATTTTATATGCAAATTCTGCACTGCTGAGCTCTTAATACATGATATTTATTTCAAATCCTGTCGTTCATAATGAGGGCAATCATAATTATCATAGTCAGAAAAATATATATATAAAGCAAAGCAAAATTAATATATTAATATTTTTCTTTCAGGTACTGCAAAACCAGCACCATGTAAAATTTATACAAACACAACTTACATTACTTATCAAGGCTGTCAGTCTCAAACCGCTGTGGAAATAACATCATGCCAAGGCTCCTGCCCTTCATCTTCAGAGTAAGTTACTGCAGTTCATGACCAGAATATCTATCTTTATGATCAGAATAACATGCCTTCAACTACTGGTAGGCATCTAGCAGAAAGTACTAACAAAGTTTCTGTAATGATCTGAAATAATGTGGAATCCAAGGTACATTCCTATCAAGTAGTGCTACTGTGACACTGCAGACATAAGGATGAACAGAAAGGTACCGCGCAGACTGAGAACATTAAGAACATTAAGTAATGCAACAACATGTCTCAGTCTTTCCTGCCCTTCTAAACTACCTGTTCCAACATCAGTTTTATGGTTTGATTAAACCACTCTACCAACGAGTTTCTCTGGGAATGATACAGTATTTAGTTGTTTAACCCAGACAGTCTAGTACATGAAGAGTGTCCTTTGGTCCACTGTAACTTCTTTAGGTATTTAACCTGAGAAAACAGCAAAACCAATTCCTTTGAAGATGCTCTTGAATTAGCTTTCCTAAGGAGACCATCTTTAAGAACTGGGTAGCATTGTTCAACAATAGCAACATATAACAGTGGTCACTGCTGGACCTAATTAATGGCCCCATCATATTCTTCCAATCCTTTCAAAAAGTACTTTAATTACAAGCATGAGAAACAAAGGATTCCAAAACTCTGGTTAGGGGCTTTGCCCATCTGTGTCACTTTACTCATGTGGGCTAACCGTAAACCTGTCCCTAATCCCAAGCCTACACATTATCTTATGAAAATTCCTTTCCCTAATGGTACCACTTCACAACACACTCAGACACACTTTTCACACATAGTACACATGTACAACAAGAAAGCGATCCTCTTACATAACCCTTATATACCCCTTATTCTATCCCTAAACCGGAAACACCAGCACACATATTCACACCCTAAATGCGGAAACGTTTGGAATATCAAAAAATATCAGCATTAACACACACCCACTCATTGTCACTCAAAGCACATACCCTATGACATTCCAACATTCAATAAACTCAGCTCTTGATTATGAGTGCATTTAATTAAAAAAAAAAAAAAAAACTTAAATTCTTCCCAAAGGAAGCAGTCAACAAAATGAACATCTCCTGCATATATACATACACATTATGCACACATGCACACACAGACACAGACACAGACACAGCCATAATAGAAATATTTCTTCTATACATGATAAAAACAAAAACGACTGGTACCTCTAAAAACAAGGATTATAGAATTACAGTACATGAAGTGCCTTAATTACATTCCAAAAATCGTGAAAAAAAGATAAACTTGTTGAAGATGTCCCTGGTGTGGAATCCGATCTTAGCAACACTTCAGAGTTCTTAAGAAAAGTTTATTAACCACATATAAGCAATGGCCTCGTGCTAGGAATTAAAGCATGACAGTGCGGCCACGGTGGTGCAGTGGTTAGCATTGCCGCCTCACAGCAAGAGGTTCTCCGGTTCGATCCTCGGCTGGGGTGCCTTCTGTACGGAGTCTGCATGTCCTCCCTGTGGTCGCGTGGGTTTCCTCCGGGTGCTCCGGTTTCCTCCCACATCCCAAAGACATGCTGCAGGTGGATTGGACACTCTAAATTGGCCCTAGGTGTGAGTGTACCTTCTGTGGAAGGTTGGGCGCCGGGCTGGCAACTCGACACCGTAAAAACTCCACTGCCATTCAATGTGCAGACAGGTGATCCGCTGTGGCGACCCCTAACCGGGATAAAGCCGAAAGAAGAAGTGCCAGCTGGCAAAGAATGGCAGCAGTAGATAAAACATCTTTTAAAAGCTGTTAGATACTTCGCTCTGCAACAATTTGAGCAGAATTTTGACAGAAAGCAGTAACTAACAGCTTTTAAACCCACTAGTTCAAAAGAGGGGCATTTCTGTTCTGCCTGCTGTCTTTCTGACAGCTTTAAGTGCTTTACCAGCTTTTAAAGGCTTTGAAAGCTAATAAAAGATTGCAGTAAATGTCTTGGCTTCCATGCCGTCATCACGTAATAAGCTGGTTATGACCCACTCATAATTCTCTATATGTCTGACTACTCAATAAAGAAGTTATACAAGGCATTCTGCTGCATGTATTTTATTGCCTGGGGTCTCAGGATGTAAAGCATGTTTATGCACTGTTGTCGCTTTGTGTTCCTGACTGCATAGATTAGATGGCAAGCTCTGTGAATCAGTCATAAAATACAGTGCATAGTAATAAAATGAACTGTTGTTCTGTGTTGCAGATATTCTGCAGAGGCAAAGGAAATGGTTCACAAATGCAGATGCTGTCAGGAGGACGAGACAGAAAATAAGGAAGTAAAGCTGCAATGTGCAGATGGCGGGAGCATTAAGTACTCATACCTGTACGTTACTCACTGCAGCTGTGCTGATCCATGCAAATCCTCTGATAATGGAAGTGTAACTGAACTGATGGAGAATACGAGTAAAGGAGACTGAAGTGAATTCATAGCTCCTAAAAGGAATCTATAGATGCATCTGAAAAGGGAAATGATACATCATCTGGAGAGAATAAAAAGGGGCTTGCAAGGGACTATGTACTGGGCAAAGAGTCACAATAAAATGCGTCCAAAGAGACATTGGGAAATAATAAATAAAAGAGCAATAGCCATGAAACTCAAAAGGAAATATTACAGAAGATAATGAACTGGGTAACATTGTTAAGGTTACAAAAAGTCAAACTTTACCTCTCAGTAAAGATTCCTTAAATGGCATTTTCCAATACATAAAATCTTATTGAAAGTAAACATATTGTACTAAACAGACTCAAAACAGTCAAGTGTTAAAAGCACTGTGGTCAACACATGAGCAGTTATGTCCAACCAGAGGATCTTCTTCGAACTGTGCTGAAAAAATGAATATGAAATTCAAGGAGTACAGACACTGGTTATGTTAAGCATTGCCTTGGTGACAGCATTTCTCCTGACTGATTTTATTATTTAGGCATTATAGCACTTTCAGAGTGAAATAAAGGCATGTCCTTTTTTGCTGTAATTTCAGTGTCAAAGTATGATAAATGAGCATATTTCACAGAGCACATTGTATTTTTTACATCCCATTCATGAACAGACAACCTAGCAAGTTATGTAGCTTTTAGTATGAACGTTGAGTACGCAATATGCATATAACCATATGCTTTCAATTACTTTCAAATATTGTATTCAACAAATTAATTCGATTTATCTTTGATGTTACCAAGACATATGTTGGCAGGTCTGAGGAGTTAATGTCACATCAAATCTTATGGTTTGGAATTAGTAACATTTAGTTTCTTTCATGAAAAACTATAAGCAGTTACTTATGCAATTTATTCATATAATTCAATATTTAATAGAGCTGCAGTTTTACACATATATGTACAAAACTTTTATGGTGGCATCAGCAGCTTCTGAAAGGCAATGTTTTCCACAAAGTTATATATGGCATTTCAAACATGATACTTACAATGAAATATCTTTATAACCAGAGTTGTATACCAGCGAATCAAACATAATGTAGTATGTGAGTTGCTGTTTTCACAGAAGTAATGAATTTTGTTCTTCACATTGTTAACCAATATCAGATCAATACAGCTGTATTTGCCTCTCACCTTTAAGGACTTATATGTTTCAAGCAAATAGCTCTAGTAACAATTTTCAAAGTACAATATGAACTTTTTCTGGTGTTCTCAATGATTTGTTTCAAAACAAGGTCAATCTGCTCACATAATGCACATAAATAAAATAAGTACATAAGTACTCAATAATGTTGTGTGTACTAGAAGCAAACATACTTTAAAATATGCAACATAGTCTAGTAAGTTCAAACTTGAGTGCTAAAAATATATACCCAAGAATTACCTACAAGTATTTGTGTGCACAGACATGAACTACACTTACCAGATACTTAAAAGTCTCTAAAATCATCTATGATGATCTAATGATCTGCAAAATTTGTGCCACAGAAAGGTTATTTGGCATATGAGTTTTTGTTTCATTCTTACCACATCTGGGCAATGTATCAGTAAGTGAAATGATAGTCTTCTGAATGCCTATAAAGTGTGTGTGTGTGTGTGTGTGTGTGTGTGTGTGTGTGTGTGTGTGTGTGTGTGTGTGTGTGTGTGTGTGTGTGTGTGTGTGTGTGCTTGTGTGTCCATGATGCATGCAAGCATATGTAGCCTGCGATGGTCTGTCAGCCCATCCTGAACTGGTTTACTGTCCTGTGCCCACTGCTTGTAGGGACAGATTCCATTTTAAATCTGATCACAAATATGATAAAGAAGGTACCAGAAAATTAATGAATTATTTTAAAATGTATAATGTTTCTATATCTTGAAAACTTTTATTTTCCTCTGAAAAGTGGACACCAGTGTAAGGAGAAACATGTTCCCTTAAATAATGTATTCTTTATATGTGACACTCTTGTGGGAAATTAAAGGGAATTAAAGTGAAAGAAATGTATTTTGTGACTAATAAAGCTTGACACCTGCACAGTGCTGTTCTTTAATTTAATGTTTTATTAGGTGGAATTATTACATACATTAACATGCTGGGAACATTTTTTGATATTTCTAATAGAAGACTGTATTTAAATTCTTCTGGTAGTCACTTGTGCTGTGACTCACTCATAGGTTTTGAAGGTGGTATCCCTATTTTGTGAACAGGGCCATGAAAAGGAATTTCTCATCTGCTGAGTAACTTTTCATTCATACCAGAGTAGTAAGCAGCCACTGATACCTTGCTAAACATATAGAAGATACCCAGAGCATAGCTAGGAAACTGATGCAAGTATGACGCTGGAATACTTTCACACATGAATAAATCACGTGCAGTTATTAACTGTTACTAAGTAACTTGTTGTGTACTCTTGTTGCAGCATTCAAAAGCCAATAGCCAATCAGAAGGCACTGGTAGGGATTACTTAGTAACCACAGCAACAGATCACAGGAAACATATTTATATCCTTACAGTATTATTCAGTACCACTGAACTAATGCAGCAACATAGAAAGACAGAAACATATAGACATACATA
>NC_056751.1:545161161-545263661 GCF_019279795.1 Protopterus annectens
GTGGGGATGTGGAAGGTGAGACCCTATGCGTGTGTGTGTGTGTGTGTGTGTGTGTGTGTGTGTGTGTGTGTGTGTGTGTGTATATATGTAGGTGAGTTTGGGTTAGGGTCAGTGATGAGTCAAGGATGGGTGTTGTGTGTTTGTGTGTGAGTTTGTGTATTTTAGGGTAAGGGATAGAGTTAGTTTAGGGGATAGATGTAGTGTTGTTTGTGCATGTTTGTGAACATTTGTGTGTCTGAGTCTGTCTTGTGTAGTGGCAGTATTACATGAGGGTTTCAATGGTGTTAGGTTTTAAGGTTACAGTTGGGGGAAGGGGCAGCAATAGGGTTAGGGTTAGCACCCATTACTAAGGTGGTGCAGGGGGGAGCAGAGTAGGTACCCTGCATATTATCTATTACACCACAAACTTTTCCCCATCCACTCCCCATCTCTGTCTTTACAATTTATAACCCCAGCTATCTTGCAAACTCATAATGTCAATTTTTAATCTGTCTTACTATTTTGTCTGTCACTTTAGCCATCAGTCTGTTCATTACAAATACTTTGTCTCTTTTTCATCCATCTAAGAAGCCCTCCAACCCTTCTCAGGCCCATTACTGGCAAATAAAAGTATACAACTAACTGACTGACATCAGCAATAAACTCACTCCCATGAATCTCACAGTGCATACTGGGACCTACTGGAGACACTTACCATCTAGTCTAACACCCTACTCATTATAGAGTTTAATTGCCCCCCTATAGACTGAGAGACCTACACAGCCTCAAATCTACATGCACAGAGATTCTAGGACTTTGTAAATACAAACACCCATGACTAAATAGTGAATACACCCATTACAGACTCAAACATACTGGGAATCATGCTTACAAATATGGGAGAACACTGCCCCCCCCACACACACACACACAAATGTCTCTTCTTCCCTGGTAAGATCCAGCCATAAAGCTGTCGCCTTCAAAATCAAAATCAACTCTGTAATCACATTAAAACAGTAAAAGTTAGAAACTATTCCAAGGCAAATTATATTTTATTAAGTGATGGTTTGTAAAAATTCAATGTCTCTCCAAACCCAGAGAACTCAGCAGCCTATGAGGAACTGCTCTCAGAAACTCTGTACAACCATGTCAGTGGCTGCAGAGATGCTACTGTATCTGCCAGAAGTACGCCCAGGACTAGCCCCAGAAACAAACTGCCCTGGTGGCATTCCAAAGTAAACAGGGTGTACAATAAAATAAAAAAATGTTGGCAAAAATCAGGAAGGATAATTCCCATAAAGATAGAAACTCTCTCGTCAAAATGAATAGGCAACTAAGAGAGTAATTAGGTCAAACAAAGACAGATTTGAGGTTAAGATAGCCTCCCACATGAAAGATAACCATAAGGCCTTCTACAGCTTTGTCAGAAACCTCAAGGGCAGCACACAGCAGTGTGTTGAACTAGTGGTTAATGGTGCCACATTCACCGAGTCTGGTTTTGTAGTGAACCTGTTAGTTGACAAATTCTTTTCCAGATTTACCTGCTTCTCACCCCCAACCACCCCCTCAAAAATATCATCAAACATAACCCCTCCAGCTATAACTAGGGAGCATGTGTTCCCTGCGCTTATTAAAGCCAAGAACATGAGCCTCAGTGAGCACCTATAACATCGCAGGATACCTCTTGAATAGTGTAAAATATGACTTAGGAGGACCCCTGAAATCATTATTTAACTATGGACTTAAAATAGGCTTTGTGCCACATGAACAGAGCACTGTGACTGTCATCTCCCTTCATAAGCAAGGACCTTTAACAGATCCTGGAAACTACAGATCCATTAGTCTAACTAGTCTTATTTGCAAAGCCATGGACATAATTATCATGGAAATTATCATTAAGGACACTGGAGACCTTCAGAAACTGGATCCATCCCAGTTTGGCTTTGTCAAAGGAAGGTCAAGCTTACTGAATCTGGTGGGTTCCTTTGAAAATGTCTATAAAGCAACGGATGAGGTGAAAATAGTGCATACTGCTTACCTAGATTTGGCTGTAGCATTTGGTACGATACTCTGCTCAAGCATTGACAGCAAACGTATGGAACTAGGTATAAACCCCTTTATAAAACACTGGATAGCTAGCTGGCTCACTGATATGACCCAAGAGGTTTGAATCGGTAAGGCCGCATCCAGAAAGAGGCCAGTCACAAATGGAGCTCCCCAGGGCTCTGTGGTGGGCCCACTTCCTCTTTGGCATCTACAGACATCAAAGCCAATGTCAAAGGCCTTTGGCTAACCAAGTTCGCAGATGATTGCAAACTGGGAGCAGCCATTGAATCAACTCAAAATGAGAACACCCTTCAGGAAGGTCTAATACAGACTAACACTTGGTGCCAAAGTCTTGTCTTAAAGCCTAATAACAAGAAATGCATTTTTGTACCTTTTGGGAAGTCTATCATCCTGAGTAAATATATCATTAATAAAACACCCTTAAAAGTTAATTAGCCAGTCATTGATCTGGGAACGCATGTAGATAGTCACCTAGCCTTCGACCAATATGCATCCAGGATAGTTAGAAAATCCCTTTATGGTTGCTCAGTTTGTACATAAGGGCATGGCATCTAGGTCCAGAAGGTTATTGCACCACTGTACTCAGCTCTCATCAGACCCATCATAGAGTATAGTGCCCCCTTCAGTATGCACCTGACCAGACACACGCAGCAACTGGAATGTCCACAAAGGTTCTTAACAAAAAGAATACAGAGAGTAAACACAATGCCCTATGCTGATTGCCTCAAAGTCTTGTCTCTTTATTTGGTATCATGTAGATATCTGAGAGGTGATCTTTGCCTGGCATATGAGGCATCCTTGGATCCTGTTTTGATGAACTTTTTTCACATCTGCAAAACAAACAGCTTCAGAATTACTAGATTAAAAGACCTAAATTTTACTTGTCACACAAATAGGACATGTTGGAGAGACAGATATGTTTCTCAGGGGATTCCCATTCTCTGGAACAGGCTTCCCATCCATGCGAAGCAGAGTTCCTCCCTATCCATATTTAACCACAACTTGGACCACTGGAGATGTAATTGGAAATTCACCCCTGATCTGGTACTTATGTCTCTGATGGACAGAGGCAGTCAGTAAATCACCCCCTATGTAAATCAAATGTGTGGGTCACATTTGGATTGCACAGCTATGCTTATAAGGGCCCTGGTGGTCATTTGCCTAGTATACACCTATGAACCTATTTGGAAAGACTGCCTGTTTCTAAACAAACTGTAGCAGCAATGTATCCTGGCCCAAATGCTACAGGCTCCATGCTTGACCTAACAATAACTATCAAACAAAATAGGTGCCTTCACATTGAAATACTCGCCAGTGCTCTGACTGACCACTCACCATTAAACCCATTTGTTCATTAAGAACATATAAAAAACTGCCTCAAATAACTGAAGGAAGATGTTTCCTTAATAATAATAATAAAGCTACCCATTAGTTTTTGCCAAACTTTTAATTTAACAGTTTGGCAATTACATAACTCAATACACAATTATTTAAATATCCTAATCCAGCATAATAAGTGTTGGAACCCAAAGTGACATCATCTCCTCCTCCTTCCCGCCCACTAATACCAATGGTGTAGACATGGGTGTGCAGGTTTAAACTTCCACATTTGGATGCAATTTTTAAAGTAATTTTATTTGTAAAATAGAGTAAAACAAACTTTGCTTTTTGCATAAAAAGTGTTTGCATGCATCTTCATGCATGCAAACACTTTTATGCAAAAACTAAAGGTTGTTTTGCCCCTTTAAATATGACCTTTAAGAATGAAACTACCTTTACAAGACACCCCTTATGTACTCAGAAGTACAGAAGACAACAATTTCTCTCTAGTACACCCTTCATTTAAAACTGCTGTAGGTGAGAGTCTCTCCTCTAGGTTGGGACCTGCTACCTGAAACCACCTGCCTACAGACATCAAAAATGTAGAAACAATTAAAAGCTACAAAGATGCACTTAAAGAGCATCTCTTTACTGAATCTATCTGCACCTGCTGCCATGACAACAGTTAGGTAACTTACCATCCCATATTATGAAAAATAGAATGCATGTAAACTTTTCTCAGCTTCTTAATAGAGGATATGTATTTTACACACACACAAACACACACACACACACACACACACACACACACACACACACACACACACACACACACACACGTGTATATGTTATATATATTATGGATGTCTCAGTTTACATTTTGTATATATTTTTTCTCAATGCACTCTGACAGGATCTTTTAATCTTATCCTATTTGCATTCAATCTTACAATTATAGTCTGAATTTTGCTATGTACTCATTTTGTATATAATATTGTTGATTGATACATCATAATGTATTTCCTCCTCTATGAGCTCAGGTCATGGCTGTAAAGGGTCAGTAGACCAGTCGACTTACCCAGTAAAGAAATAGTAAATAAAAAGAAATCCCATGTGTTTATTTGGAAGGTAAGCTAACTGATAACGAGGACAGATGTGTAGCATTCATGCACTGGAAATGAGTTACAGTCTAGTGATCAGGCAGGAATATTTCTATTGGTAAAGATACTAAACAGCTGCTGGGGAATCATAAGTAGAGATCATGAAATGTTTTTTGCATCAGTTGTCCTAGAATCATAAGTGCCTCTACACTGACATGACTCCTGTTTCAGTCACTGATTGCAAAACAAACTCAGATGTGTACTTGAATGGAAAGAATAGGAAAGCCTAGCGGTTTAAGTCAGGGAATAATTTGCAATGTTTAAAGACCTTGGATACAGTATATGTAAAGTAAATGTAAAGACGTATGTGTTTTGTTTGTTGCAACCTGCTTGTGTTTTACTTGCTCCAGCTTCTCTGCCTGAGTCCATGTTGCTCATAATAGTTTGCTTGCTTCATACAGGAGCACGGTGTTCCTCTAATAAATGTTTTATATGCTCTCTGAAATTACAGCGTCCTAGAAAAATAATACTTTTGGTTGTATCTTACAGATTATACTTTGTCCATGTTGTAGTGGCCTTGAAGTGAGAATATTAAAGAAAGGTGGGTAGGAGAGCAAAGACTCAACGCAGGAATTGAAGGGGAATTTAAACTTAGCAAAACATTTTTTTTTTCACTTGCTTGGTATTTTTGAATGAATTACATAGCTGACGTACTTCTTTTTTATATAAAATAGATAGAGTTAATCCATTCCTCTTGAAAAAACTTGAGACAGCGTTGATGAGATCAGCACCTTGTTACTTTCAAGAGGTTTAATAGGCAGAGCCAAGGCAATTGCCAGGCTGTTTATTGTATTAATGTGAGTTCATTCATCCATCCTCAACCCGTTTTCCCATTTTGCACATGGGTTGGGGTATCACTTCAACAGTGACAATCACCTCGAACCAAGGATTACACTGCCAGGTGGCTAGCCCTGCCATGGTAGTTCATTCGTACCACTCACTCACATATACACTCATACCTATGGCCAATTTAGAGTGCCCAATCCATCTACTGCATGTCTTTGGAATGTGGGAGGAAACTGGAGCACCTGGAGGAAAGACATGCAACAGCAGGAAGGACATGCAGACTCCACACAGAAGGCACCCCAACCAAGAATCAAACCAGAGAGCCTCTTGCTGTGAGGTAACAATGCTAACCTCTGCATCACTGCACCTGCCCTATTGCATTCATTTGAGTACTGGTCCTAAAATATGGGAAATAAATACCTCCTTGTTTGTTTGATGTAAACTGAGCAAGATAATGTGTCTGTTTGTTAAAGGAGCTCAAAAGGCATCTTTTGTTCCATTTATTACACTGAAGAAAAAAATCTGAAGGAAGTCTATCATTTTAGACAAAGCAAAGAACTGAATTTCCACAACTTTTTGCTCAAACCGAAAAATGTGGTCAGAGTATGCAGATGGGAAGTTTTCCAGAAATTAATCAGTTTGATTTGAGTAAAGCTGTTGGTACTAAGGAAAGCATAGAATATGCCTAATTTGAAATCTGTTGCATGGACAGTCACAAGGAAATATGTTGGAAACAATGACAGGCAAAAGGCTGTCACACATAAGGCGAAAGTTTGTTTCATTTAAATCTGCTGTATACCCACCAGAGATAAAAAATAAGATACAAGACTGCATGCAATATGGACAGTTATGTTAAAGGAGGACAGAGACATCAGAATATCAATATCAAATCTGATGGTAGTTTAGCTCAGTGGATTATACCAATGAGCTTTTTAATAAGCATAATTTTTGAAGGCAAGGGTTTGATTCCCCTCAGTCTCTCTTTACCTAATGTGTAGCTCTCATCAAACTACTTAAACTAACAATCTCCATGATTTATATTTGTAAAAGGGGCGATTAATGTGCAAATTAAGTTAGGGTTAGCAAGTAAATAAAATAACATCAAAAATAAAAAAAAAATAAATGTCAGTTTATAAAATGGAATGAAATATGTATTTATAAGGCATGGATGTCAAACCTCTCCACTGTTGCTCATTACAAGGAGCATTCCTCATCTTCATCTTAAATATTTCAAGTTCCACTCTGTTCCTCAGTGAGAATGTTTACAACACATTCATTGTTAAATCTTTTTTTAACTAACATCCATGATAAATAACAAAGGAACACATTAATTCATCAAACTAATGTTTTATAACTATATAATAGCACATTTTAACTATTCTGCTAGCTTCTTAATTCAAGCTGTTAATGATAGTAAGTATTCAACATTATGAAAGGTAGTGTTCCACATTCTGGAGATTAAATGTTGAGAGACATGATGGTCGTGGTAAAGAACAACAGGGGAAGATAATGTGCTTACCAGTTAGCAAATAAAATAATATAAACAAAATATAAATAAAAGAGAAAATGCATGTGTTTTTGAAAGGTGATGAGATATTGTGTATATGACACCCACAAGTACTGCAAAGTGTAGAAGGACTAGAGGCAACTCTTATCTAGCTCCCAGTGCAATGCTGAGGGACTTGAGTATATAGCGGCCTGTTCCTGTGTAAGTGGCACTTCAACTGAATAAACAAGACTGCAGGAGTGTAAGTATGTAAAACTTAAGGCAGATTAATCCTTTCCTGATGATTATAGGTTTTTCTACATCAAGACTCAACCCAATGTGTGAAGAAGTGGACCGGCATCCTGGATATTGTCTTGCATTTATCTGCCACATGTAATGTAACAATAATAGAATGTAGCAAAGATACAATGTAACTACACAGAAGTGGTAGCAGCTCTGTGTCCACTGGCCCATAAGGTCTTAGATATCTTCTAATCAGTACAGCTAAGGAAAAATATCTGGGGGTGGGCTTGATTAGAAGTGCAGCTGCAGGAAGAAGTGATGAAGTGTTTACTGAATGCATTCCAAGACAAGTAGGCTCATAGCATAAGGAGGAAAAGTAATAATTCAAATGACATACAGTTTCCCTCATATGCCTTATTTATGTACATTTAATGCAGATGCAACTAGATAGCCAGAAAGAGATGAACTGTAGAAAAGGACAAGTGGAGTTGTTTGAGTCCTTGCAACGATTCAAGGTAAATATTCCAACCTGACTGAATATAATATTTTGCAAGCCAGTAGAAGAAGAATTAATGGCTTACTGAAACTGAGTTTTCAGATATCTAATGAAAATGAGGATCATCTGTATGAAACTAAAAGCATCTTTGACTAAAAGTCAAAATACCAAAATTAGTTGAGTGGAACCCCATTACAAAAAAAAAAAAAAACATCTAGATGGAGACCGAGGATTTCAGTGCCACCCTATGTGGTGATGCAGATTTTGTAACTCCAGATCAAAACACTGGAAAACATTATCCCGGGATATAAAATCATCTAACATAAAAAAAACTCTCTAATATCAAAGTTGATAACCAATTCATTAGCCAGAATAAGTCTTTAAATTGTGAATAAATCACTCACCTAGTTCAAACTATCGTTTTTATCACAGTCTAATACTGTTTCACCAATACCATCAAACCTTTCAACTGGCACTATGCCCTTACACTGTACTGGGAATCATACATCATTAGAAATTCATTATTTAGTTCATCTCTACTTCTGCCTAGCTGATATCTTAATTTTCTTCCCCGGGTACTATCTTCCCATTTGGTATATCATTTGGCATTTAGTTTCCTATCTCACATCTGTTCGTCTTGTCATTTACTCACAGTTTGCATGGTATTATTCACCCATTTCTTGTTGGAAGCACAACATTACACTGATAAATTTCTCAATAACTCCCAGTTCATTAAAGCAAATAGGTTGATTCCCAGAATATTAAACATATTTATAATGTTGAGTGTGAGATCAATAAGGTATGCTAGTAAGGAAGTTTTACCCATATCCACAAGATTCAGTGATCCTGGAGTTAGTAAATATAGATATGTAGTAGTGTGAGTATGCAGCTCCTCACTGTGAGAGGAATGGGTGCACTTGCCCATTGCAAAAACTCTGCAAAAACATTTTTGATAGTTTTTTGTTTTTTGTTGTTTCTGTTTGACTACTTGAATTCATAACCAATTTGTTTCATCAAATTGAGAGGCTTAATAAATTGTGTCTTGATTTAAAGCCATGAATCCTTTCTGATTTTCTATAACCATATGCTTCCTTTATTCTGCCATTGCTTCCCCTTTTTCCCAATCTTTAAATAAAGGTGTAGACAGAAACTGATGTAAATTTATATAACAGTGAAATATATATATATATATATATATATATATATATATATATATATATATATATATATATATATATATATATATATATATATACTGTTTTATTTATTTATTGCATTTGTTGACTGTGAACATTTACCTGGACAGACAGTCCCCTTTTCAATGGAGACCCATGGAGGAAAGTTCTAAATTACACATATTAGATAAAGATTTATGCAAAGTATATCAACAACATTTTACAAGTGTGTAAATAATCCAGTGAACAGTGTAAAAATAACATTTTATAAGTCTATACATACATGGTCTAGTGAATAAAGACATTTTTGTAAAAGTTTACATAAGGTATAGAAAAGTAATTCAATAGTTTTTAGAAAAATCTATACAGTAACAGAATCATTGAGATAGTGCATTATAAAATAATGGTTCATTGCTATTCAAAAACAAGAACACTGATTGGACAGCCCAATCAGCATGCCAGTTGTAAATCAAGCATACATACCAATCGAAAAAAGTCCAGCCATTGAAGTGCTATTGAGCAACCAGACTTTCTATTGGCATATGCTTAGAGTAGAGAGCAACACAGAAGAAAAATTAGGTACTTTCTGCAAAACTAAAATATGAGAAACATACCTGATTTTCCTTGTATTTCTGCACTGCCCCTCATACAATTTCAGCAAAAAAAAAGAAAAAAACAACGGAGAATCTCTTTTCACCATTGCTTCTTCTGCACTACACTGATGTACTGGAACATAAGTCCCATATGCATGAGCAGTACATCAGTAAAGAAGAATGCAGAGGAACACTACAGTGCCCTTATACAAAGACATTATTTAAAAATGTTAAGCATTTTCTTTCTTAAATTATGTCATTGTATAATAGCAATAATCCAGTTCTGTTTGTGGATATATCTGGAGTTACCCACAGTTGGTTTTGTTTAATCAGTTAGACTTTGTCCTCATGATCAAACCACACCAACCATGGGTAAATCCTGATACACCCACGCAGTCATGGATTATTGCTTACATAAGGCATATATACAGATTATTGTTTTGTACAAAGGAAGATGATAAATATAATTCAATATAGAGATATAAATTTCAGAGGACCAGTATCTAGTGTTGTGCACTTCAGTAGGTAGTTTTATAATAAAGATGTAAAATAGACATTAAGTTGCAGTAAAGCAGCATCCTTTTATGCTTTAGGTTTTTTTTTAAGTTATCAGCTGCTGAGGTAGACTGAAGACTGATTGAGGAAGGAGAAGATCTAGAATGTTTTAAAACATGAAGAAGGGTGAAAATGGGGGGGGATTCTATATGCAAGAAGGGTGAAGTGAGTGTGAAACTGGGTGGGCAATAGTTTTGGTGAGTGGGTGAGTGTATAGAGAAGGAAGATTGAGAAAGAGATGAGAGACAAGTATCTTAAGGATAGGAACAAGTGTGGAATTATGGTTTAGTCTAGCGGTACTTTTCCAGGGTTAGTGTATGGGCAGAGTGAGACATTCTGCAGTTATGACTTTAGCTTCTGTTTAAAATGTTTGAATTGTTATTCTACTTTTAGGGACAGAAGTATGGTGTTCAATGGTTTGGTAACATACTTTGAGAAGAGACTGTTACCAGCTACATTGCTGGATTTAATGTCATGGAGAAGCATCATTTAGGTTGCATGAAGAGGTCTATTTGGTTTGTATTACTAGATTAGAATTGACAGAGATGGAAAGTTTGTAGATTTATAGATGAAGTTATGAGTAGTCGCAAGTTGGGAGTAAGTAAATGGAGCAGCTTGAACCAATTTAGTTGAGTGGTTGGCAGTGGTGGGATTTTTGTGGGTGATTTACTGCAAACTTTGCTGCTTTATGATAGCATTGATCAGGCTTTGAGAGTTAAGGGACTTGTAAGTCAATGAAAATAGTGGTTGAGTAGAGAAATGTTGGGAGAATTAAGGTAGAGGCTAGGTGTTTTTTGGTTTGGTCAGTCAGGAAAGTTTTGACTCTATATAGGAAACCCAATTTTTGGTTAGTTCTCTTTACTATATGTTTGATGCAGTTGACAAATGGTAAGCTATTGTCAATGTAGATGCCAAGCAGCTTACTGTGTGAGAGGATTTCAATGTTAATGTTCTTTACCAAGAAAATATCAGAGGAGGGTTTCCGGGCTGAGAGGTGTCTTGGGTTAAAGAGAATAAGTTTGTTTTTTGGAGTTAAGAAAAAGTTGTGAGTTAATTACCTAGGTGTCAATGGATGAGAAGGATTCTTGTGTGATTTGTAGGGATGTGACTGAGTTTATGTAGTGCATAATAGAGTAGCAGTGTTTTCTGTGTTGTTGGACACTGTGAGTTCAACTTAGGTGGCATGGCCTGGATTGAGGATTTTGTTAATAGTTGGCTAGAACGCCTTTGGGTTTTGAAGGTTTTTGGACTGTAGGTTAGTACATAGTTTTTTTTATCTATTTTGATTTGGTATAAAGTGTGATTTATTAGTTTCTGAAATAGTTATAGGTTGTTCTGTTTTTTCTTTTTGTTTTTTTTTATCCAAGAACTCCAGGCCTTGTCTGGGAGTTTCATTACATGTTTTGTGGTTCCAGTCAGCAAAGGAACTGGTATAGCTGTTAAACATTTTGTTCTGAAAGGGGGCCTAAACTGTTAACAATATTAAGAAACGTTCTGGAGAAATCTTTAATAGTGTCATCTAATGGGACATCCTTTATATTGTTGTCAGTTACAAAGTATTAGGTGCTGAAGAAAAGTTCATTTTTGGAAGTAGGAGAGATCGCATATTTCAATAAGATGGCGTGGTTTGAAAGTGTAGTTTTGAGTTCTGATGATAAATGTAGGAAAGTGGTGACTTAGAGCAGTAGAGAGAGAGCCACAGGAGAATATGTTATTAGGGAGGAGGTGAGTATCCAGTCAGCTATTTAACTTTTGTTGGCATTGTTTATGTAGTGAGGGGCAGATGTAAATAGCTGGGTGAGGCCATTGAGATCAATGGCACTTCCAGGATAATTATAATTAACATAGAGAGAGTCAGTATTGAAATCTCCCAAAATGATCCTTTGTTGTGGGATATTAGAGATGATCCATGGCAGAAAGTCTTTGGTGGTGCTGATATTACTTCCAGGAGGGATGTAAATTGCCATTATGGATAGGGCTTTGTGGGGGGATCAAGACAGCTCTAATGATTGGGCATTATTAATAATTAGGATGAAGAGAGGGGAAGGGTATATTGTATAAGATGTTTACACCTCCTGTTTTTGTGATGCATATCTACCCATGTTGTAACTGGATGGTTGTATTTCTTTGTCTTTAATATGGGACATTAGTTAAGTTTCAGTAATTACTAGTATGTCAAGTGAGTGTTATACTATCCATGCATTCAGCTCAGTTATTTTATTGCAAATGCTTTGTATGTTAGGTAGAAAATTTGCAATGAGGATGCTTTGGGAGGTGAGGAAGTGTATTTGGTTTTGAGTTAGTATTGGAGCTGACAGTGGATGGTCCTGCATAGGGAAGTAATTTACTGTTTAATGTTAATTTGATAGAATGTAGGGTGTATGTTAAAGGGATATGGGTTATACAGGTTTTTTGGAAGTGTGTGTTTGTTTTAAAGTTTGTAGAGCTTGGATCTTAGGTTTTAAGTAATGAATGAAAGAGGTGGGGTAGAGTGACAGAGTTATGGAGGGCTGTGCCACAGTCCTTTTCATGGGATACACTGAGTAGCTGAAAAAGTAATTCTGGTGGGACAATATAGTTTGTTTTGATGTGGCTGGGAAAGGAGGTCACATGACCTAGGAATGAAAGAAACAAAGAGTTATTAGGATTGGTAGATACAGAAAGGCTATGGTCGAATCAGAGTGAAGGTACCTGAGTGTGTGCTAAAAGGTAACTTGATAGCTGAGGAGGGATTTTAGGTATATGTTAATTAGATGTTTGTCTAAATTGGTTAGTTGCTTAGAAGGGTGTGGTTTTTGGGGGTTGGAATTGGATTATGGTAGGGTAGCAGCTTGAGCCTAAGCATAGCTATGACAAAAGGAGTGGGTTACAGCAATCAGGAAGGTAATGTCACAAAAATGCAGTCAGTGAAGTGGTCTTAGAGCAAAGGTAGGTGTCTCCATTTAGCTAATACCAAATATGTTCACTATTTTTATTTGTATCTTTGGTTTGTAATTTAAATTAATTACCATACTGTTAGTCCATTTTCAGATTATCCTGAGTAATAGTGATATACAACATTAAAAAATTGCACAGGTATGTTTAACAAATTGTCGTATGGTAAGGAGGTTTCTATGATCTCTGAACTGCCAAGTCTAGCCTACTCACCCCCAAAAGGCACCAAAGCAGTGAGAAAAATTAAGTCCAGCTCAGTGAAAATAATATATGCTTTCAGAACTGAAGGTAGTTTAGAAAGTGTCTGGGGCAAAGGTGAAATAAACTTTAGGAAGGGAGACAGTGGACTGTTAAATACAGTCAATGGAAGGAGACAGTATCAGTGGAGCTGCAGTGGTCTAAGACAATGGAACTGCCAAAATATTTACAAATAATGTACGTAAAAATATAACCCACAGACAGATGTTCCAGCTATAAACTTCACTCTTAAATAAATTATAGATCTATTTACTTGCAAGATCAATGCTACAGAAAAATAAAAATATACTTTCTTTGAACTTAAAAATCTAGATGAGTACACTGAGTTGATGGTAACTCAGGCACAAATTCTGGTTCAGAAGTGAAAGTGGTTTAACAAGTGTCTTGGGCAGGGAGAAATAAACTTAAGGAAGGGAGGCCAAGGGTGACTTCCTTGAAGGCATGCAGTGCCACTGAAGAAAGACAGAAGGATATAAATAATGGGAGTAGCAAGTCTAGCAGAAGTGAGGGAAATATAACAGAAAGAAATAGTCTGAGTAAGAGCAGTATGTGTAAATGTCCGTGTCTGTTAGGAAGTGGAGAGTAAAAGCTAATGTCTGTGGAGGACGGTTTACAGATCGAAAGGATATTGATTACAAACTAAGGCAACGAAACACAATTCTGCAGACTAGTCACTGCCCAGGCTGAAATACGTGGCTTAAACTAAATCTCAGAACAATGCTGGTGACTCACTGTACTCAGCTATGTTTCAAAATGCTGGAACTTCATCCTCCTCACTCTAAAATAAGATATTAAAACTGCAGCTTTCAAGCTCAACCTAAAACAACATCTAACTTCATCATTATGTTTCTGCTCCCATCTGGGCTAATTCTGTAATTTATCTGACTTTCACTTAACTAGCCCTTCATCTGAGAGAGACATATTTTTTTCTTTTTTCTCTCTGTCTAATCCCTTCATCTTATTTTACCTCCCCATATTTACCTCCTATTTACACCTTTGCTTTAGTATCTGAATTCAAACTCCATTACACCTGCCAGACTCCTGCTCTGTTCCAGCACACATGGTTTGACTCTTGTTCCACCTGCTCACAACTGCCTCATTGCTTCCACTCCCCTCCTGCCCCTACACAACTCAACTTTTTGCTTACCCTACTACCCTTCACCTACAATTAGTGTAATCAACAATCAAGCTCTATATAATAACAAAAGGACTGTTTTGTTGGCTAAACAGATGTGAAAGATCGAGTTGACAGATTTCAGGTTACCCATATATAGATGATAGAGATTGTCCTATTGTGCACTGGAGGAGTTGGGATTTCTTTGTGTGTGTGTGTGTGTGTGTGTGTGTGTGTGTGTGTGTGTGTGTGTGTGTGTGTGTGTGTGTTCTTCTTTTCTTTTTGGCATACTAACCTGCCTGTCACTGCTGTCCTGTGGGCAGCTGTCATGCTTAGGGAGTGATTCAAAATATGTTTCATTTCATAGGCATGACACCTGACTGTGTTCATTAGTATTTATTTGTTTGTTTGTCTGTTTGTCTGTTTGTCTGTTTGTCTGTTTGTCTGTTTGTTCGCTTGCTTGCTTGCTTGTTAGATAAATGAGGTAGGGGAGAGATCCAAGTAAACCTCTTTCATATTCAAGCCAGTGTTACAAAAGATCAAGTCTAAAACATAGTGATTATTTATAAAAGTTGAACATTTAGAAAATATGAAACAGCAAGTATCTCAAATATTGTAAATGAACAGATGAAGGTGTCTGCTTGGGACAAGATGGCTGGTAACCCCCCCTATTTTGCAAGTGATAGCCTGCATCTCTTTTACCAGGTATTTCTCACCCCTGTTTTGTATAAGCACATTTTAACCAGAATCTACCCATCTTACCTTCCCACAATGTACAACTCAGAACACATTAGTGGGCTCCTTTCAATGGCAGGAGTCTAACCAAAAAAGATAACTAACCTTGAAGCCCTTCTACATCTCAGACACACAGACACATCTCCCTATACATATATATGTGTGTGTGTGTGTGTGTGTGTGTGTGTGTGTGTGTGTGTGTGTGTGTGTGTGTGTATAGGTTAACTATCATTTTATCGTTTTCAAGCCATGGTGGTGCAGCGGTAGCATTGCTGCCTCACAGCAAGAGGTTCTCCTGCTTGATTCTCAGCTGGAACGCCTTCTGTGTGGAGTCTGCATGTCCTCCCCATGGTCGAGTGGCATTCGAAAGAGATGCGTAGAATGGGTGTGCCTTCGTTGAAGGTTGGGCGTCGAGCTGGCACCTGTAAAAAAATCTACTGCCAATCATTAGCAGACTGGAGTTCCGCTGTGGCGACCCCTAGCCGGAAAAGCCGAAAGAAGAAGAACAACAACCATTTTATCGTTCTCACTGCAAATTAATTATCATTTGTATGAACTGTATAAATGAAAATCCACTGCAACGGACAACAGAAAAGTTAAACACGGAGGTGGTGAATGTTCGAATTCGACAAAATTCGAACATTCACCATACTTCTGCAAACAAAATTACTGTGCAGCGCACAGTGAAGAACATGTTTGCAGGGCAGCCAAGTCCCCTACACACCCCCATATGGGGGACTGCTCCCCCCACACCCCCTGCTACTTAAATATACAAACTCCGAGATCACACTATAGTGAGGGAAAGAGTACATTTTCCGATCCCCACTATAGTGCAATCTGCATGAAAATGTAGAAAGTCACAACAGCGAATGCTGTATTACATTCGCTGTTGTACATTTCTACATTTTTGCATTCATTCTTCCAATTCTATCAAATCCATGGAAATGTACCTGCCTTCACCCAACCTAATCCAAGGGGGTTCTTGCTCTGGTTCCCAAGCTCTACAACTCTCATAGTTATCTTCCTATGAGCCTGTCTAAGCTCTCAACAATTTCTATAGCTTCTGTCTAAGCTCTCACCTCCTACAGCTACCCTCACACAGCCCAACCTTGTAAGTATTGTAAATAACATTCTACTGTTGATGTGTGTATGTAAAGCATATTTACATTTTCTTAAAAGGTTTGTATGTAAATGGTTTCCACACCTACCCCATATCTGTTTTCCTCAAATGAAACTGTGTGATCCCTACCTTCAAGCTTAATAAATTTGTTAACTATACATGATATTGAATGCATTTATGAGTAACTATTCTACATAAGATCTTTAATATTAACTATCATTTGTATCTAAATTGTATAATGCATCTTGGAGCTTTTCTCCCCGGGCCTCCACTGAAAATGGGTCAATTCAGCCCAGTGGACTTCCCCGGTAATCAAATTGCAAATAAATAAATGGGTCGATTCGGACTACTGTGACTCTCACAGAGTTCACTCACCCATTTAAGAATATATATATATATATATATATATATATATATATATATATATATATATATATATATATATATATATATATATATATATCATCATCATCTTCTTTCGGCTGTTCCCGTTAGGGGTTGCCACAGTGGATCATCTGTTTCCATTTCTTCCTGTCCTCTGTATCTTGCTCTGTCGCACCAACCACCTGCATGTCCTCTCTCACCACATCCATAAACCTTATCTTAGGCCTTCCTCTTTGCCTGTTACCTGGTAGCTTCATCCTTAGCAACTTTTTCCCAATATACTCAGCATCCCTCCTCAGTACATGTCCAAACCAAAGTAATCCTGCCTCTCTGGTTTTTTCTCCAAACCTTCCAACCTGGGCTGACCCTCTAATATACTTATTCCTAATACTGTCCACTCTCGTCACACCCAGTGCAAATCTTAACATCTTTAACTCTGCCACATCCATCTCTAACTCCTGCCTTTTTGTCAATGCCACTGTCTCCAATGCATATAACATAGCTGGTCTCACTACCCTCTTGTAGACCTTCCCTTTCACTCTTACTGGTACTCGTCTGTCACAAATCACTCCTGACACTCTTCTCCACCCAATCCATCCTGCCTGTACTCCCTTCTTCACCTCTCTTCCACACTCACCATTACTCTGAACTATTGATCCCAAGCATTTAAACTCATCCACCTTCACCACCTCTACTCCTTGCATCCTCACCATTCATATATCCTCACTATATATAAATATATATATATATATATATATATATATATATATATATATATATGTTGTGTTTGTGAGCATGCATTATGCATCATCAAACATGCACAATGTCAACATCTGCTTGTTTGACAGAAACAAATGGTCAACATGTGCACAAGGTTGACAATCCTCAGAAAGAGGAATATTCCAGGGGGAATATTCCCTTTCCCTGTAGATTGTGTGATCTCTGAGTTACTATATATAATTAGCTGGGGGTATGGAGGGCATATCACCCAACAATGGTGCAGGCGGGCTTGCTCCTCTACAAAAAAAGAAGTTATGTCTTACCATAACATTCCATCTGTGCTGTTGATCTTCACTAATCCTTGACTGTGTGCTCAGTTCTGAGCCTCGGAACCGACTCAGCCATTATTCCAGCTTGTGCCTTCCAAAAACTTTTGAGCTAAGCTCTACCCATATACCTCAGATCGTGTTTGCCTATAATAGTGACAAACTAGAAGCAATAGATAAGAGACCATATCTGTGTCCCTATTATGAAGCCTGTCTTTGGGAATATTCAGTCCACTGAGAGTCTTAGGCAGGGGGAAGGATGGGAGGGAATGTCAAGGATTAATGGCAATACAGATGGAAAGTTATGGTAAGACATAACTTCTTTATCTGATGTTGTCAATTTTCATATAATCCATGACTGTGGGACAGAGTCTCTAGCTATCATGATTCTTGGGAGGTCTCACCAAAGAATATTCCTGAGTACCATTGAACCAAATGATGCACATCCCCTAGAGACCTGGTCCAGTTTGTAATGAGTAATAAATGTATGAGGAGATGTCCATGTAGCTGCTGCACAAATGTCAACTAAGGAAGCTCTAGCATGAAAAACTGCAGAAGCCGCTACAGCTCTGGTTGAATGAGCTTTCACAGGACATGGTGGGTGAAGTCCCTTTGAGTCATAAATAAAGGTGATACAATCCCTAAGCCATTTAGCTAAGGTAACCTTAGAAACTGGGTTACCTAAAGAAAGTGTGGATAAGCAACAAAGAGTTGGTCGGATTTTCTGATATCCTTTGTTTTGTGAAGGTGAAAACATAATTGCCTGTGTACATCTAGTAAGTGCACTCAGTACTCTCCTTTACTGGAAAAATTAGGAAAACAGACTGGGAGATGTAAGGCTTGATTGATATTTGACTCTGCAACTACCTTTGACAAAAAAGAAGGATTCTTCCTGAGGGAGACCCTGTCCTTATGAAATATTAAATAGGGGCATTAGCAGGACAAGGCTTGAGTTTCCAGTATTCTCCTGGCTGAAGTGATAGCTATCAAAAATAAAGTTTTCCAGGGCGAGAACTTTAAGTCACAAATTGCTGAAGGTTCAAAGGGAGAAAAGATGAGAGACTGTTGCACCAAATGTAAATCCCATGGAGCAGTAGATTCCCTAAACAGAGGCCTTAGCATCAAGGTTCCTTTCAAAGAGGCTTTACAAAGTTTATGAGACATAAGAGATGAACCATCAAAACCAACATGGAAGTTAAATATTGCAGCAAGATGCACTCAAATGGTAGAAGCTGATGAGCCAGACTTCTTCTTCTTCTTTCGGCTGCTCCCATTAGGGGTCGCCACAGCAGATCAACTGTTTCCATGTCCTCCTGTCCTCTGCATCTTGCTCTGTCACACCAACCACCTGCATATCCTCTCTCACCACATCCATAAACCTTATCTTAGGCCTTCCTCTTTTCCTGTTACCTGGCAGCTTCATCCTTAGCATCTTTTTCCCAATATACTCTGCATCCCTCCTCAGCACCTGTCCAAACCAATGTAATCTTGCCTCTCTGGCTTTGTCTCCAAACCTTCCAACCTGGGCTGACCCTCTAATATACTTATTCCTAATCCTGTCCATCCTCGTCACACCCAGTGCAAATCTTAACATCTTGAACTCTGCCACATCAAGCTCTGACTCCTGCCTTTTTGTCATTGCTACTGTCTCCAACCCGTATAACATAGCTGGTCTCACTACCCTCTTGTAGACCTTCCCTTTCACTCTTACTGGTACTTGTCTGTCACAAATTACTCCTGACACTCTTCTCCACCCACTCCATCCTGCCTGTACTCTCTTCTTCACCTCTCTTCCACACTCACCATTACTCTGAACTGCTGATTCCAAGTACTTAAACTCATTCACCTTCACCACCTCTACTCCCTGCATCCTCACCATTCCTCTATCCTTCCTCTCATTCACACACATATATTCTGTCTTAGTCCTGCTGACCTTCATTCCTCTTCTCTCTAGAGCATATCTCCACCTCTCCAGGGTCTCCTCCACCCGTTCCCTACTCTCACTACAGATCACAATGTCATCTGCAAACATCATAATCCATGAGGACTCCTGTCTGATCTCGTCTGTCAACCTGTCCATTACCATTGCAAATAAGAAAGGGCTCAGAGCTGATCCTTGATGTAATCCCACCTCCACGTTAAACGCATCTGTCACTCCCACCGCAGACCTCACCGCTGTCACACTACCCTCGTACATATCTTGTACCACTCTTACATACTTCTCTGACACTTCCGACTTCCTCATACAATACCACAACTCCTCTCTAGGCACCTTGTCATACGCTTTCTCTAAATCCACAAAGACACAATGCAACTCATTCTGACCTTCTCTGTACTTCTCCATCAACACTCTCAGAGCAAACATCACATCTGTAGTGCTCTTTCCTGGCATGAAACCATACTGCTGATCACTAATCATCACCTCCCTTCTTAACCTAGCTTCCACTACTCTTTCCCATAACTTCATGCTGTGACTGATCAGTTTAATCCCTCTGTAGTTACTACAGCTCTGCACATCACCCTTATTCTTAAGAATCGGTACCAAAACACTTTTTTCTCCATTCCTCAGGCATCCTCTCACTTTCCAAGATTTCATTAAACAATCTAGTTAAATACTCCACTGCCATTTCACCTAAACACCTCCATGCTTCCACAGGTATGTCATCTGGACCAACAGCCTTTCCGTTCTTCATCCTCTTCATAGCTATCCTTACTTCCTCCTTGCTAATCCACTGCACTTCAGGACCCAGCTCCAGGCCTATTGTCCCATCTGGGGGGAATGGTTCATCCAAATCTCCAGCATCTCAAGCTTACTGAGTGGCTTCTCCAGTTCCCATAATTGCCAAGCATCCCTCCTTCTCTTCCCCAGCCCGATGCATCATTCTAGCTCACCATCAAGCCTTCAACTAGAAAGTTGTACCATAACAAATTGAAGCAATTTGTTAAATGGTCACTTGACTGCAATTTTGACCCTTACCCGGCACCTGTAGATAAAGTTTTAGACTTTTTGGTTTTACTCTTATCAGTCTGGCTCATCAGTTTTTTTTTTCACACATGCAGAAAATTGATGAGCCAGACCGATAAGAGTAAAACCAAAAAGTCTAAAACTTTATCTACAGGTGCCATGTAGGGGTCAAAATTACAGTCAAGTGACCATTTAACAAATTGCTTCAATTTGTTATGGTACAACTTTCTAGTTGAAGGCTTGATGGTGAGCTAGAATGATGCATCGGGCTGGGGAAGAGAAGGAGGGATGCTTGGCAATTATGGGAACTGAAGAAACCACTCAGTAAGCTTGAGATGCTGGAGATTTGGATGAACCATTCCCCCCAGATGGGACAATAGGCCTGGAGCTGGGTCCAGTATACAAGGTTTCTAAAGTAGGTGAGGCCAAAGGAAGGAAAACCAGACTTGTCAAGGCTAGAACGGAGCAATGAAGATTGTTCTGTTCTTTGACCTTTTGGCTTTTTTTAGAAACTGACATATTAGAAGTGACTGGGGAAAGGCGTACAGAAGACTGGAGGGACAATCATGAAGGAGAGTGTCTCTAGGTGACTTCCCCGGAGGTGTGATTAGGGAAAAGTAACTGCTGCATTTGTTGTTCAGAGGGGATGCAAACAGACTGCAGCAAGGTTGGCCCCAGTGGTAGAATATCTTTTCCACCACCACTGGATTGAGAGACCATCCATGAGGCAAGAGGATGGTTCTGCTCGACTTGTCTGCAATCACGTTGGAGCTCTCAGGAATGTGCATTGCCATCAGAAAGCAGTTGGAAGAAATCACCCATTGCCACACTCTGAGAGCTTCCAACAAAGAGGTTAAAACTTGGTTCCTCCTTCTTTGTTGATATACCAGACTGCTGACTGTTTGTTTGAAGTGCCACTATTCCAAAGGGGAGGGCATCTTGAAATGCCTACAATGCTCTAGAGCATTGATATGCAAGTTGGCCTGCATCCAGAACCAAGTGCCTTGGACTGTCCTTCCCAGATACCCCCCCCCCCACCCTATCTAGGATGTGTCTGTGGAACTATGGCTTGGGGCTGAGGGGGGACAAAGGAATGGCCAGATAAGATTTCATTGGAATAAAGCCACCAACTCAGGTCTTCTTTGCAATGACTGGTGATCAAAATCAGATGAGACATAGGTTGGTTTAAAAATGACCATTGGAAGACCAGAAGCCAATGAAGAAGAATCCACACGTGATATTTGGCCAAGGGAACCAGAGTAACAGAGGCTTCCATTGAACCCAGAGCCTGCAGAATGAGTCTTGCTGGTACTTTCTTGTTCTGAATGATCTGCTTTACTTATGAACTGATCCTTTGGAACCTTTCTAGGGGAAATGATGCAAAACCAGTGACTGTGTCTAGCATAGCTCCAATGAATTCCAGCTGTTGTGATGGTTTCAGATGGGATTTTTTGTAGTTTATTGTAATTCCTAAGGTGGCACACAAATGATGGGTACAATCTCTTGCCTTTACAAGATGATGCCTGGTGGTAGTGGTAAGGAGCCAGTCATCGAGATAGGGAAATTTTCAGAATCCTAGCAGTCTGAGATGCACTGCTACCACTGCCATGCATTTGGTAAACACCATGGGGGCTGTGGTAAGACCAAAGGGCAGTGCCCTGAACTGATAGTGACTGGTTCAGAGTCAAAAGTGCAGGAATCTTCTGGACCACTTGCCCATTTTTATGTGGCAATACACATCCTGAAGATCTACTGAGCACATCCAGTTGTTTTTTTCCGGGAATGGAAGTATTGACTGTACTGATACCATCTAGAATTTCATTTGTTGGACTGATTTTTTTCAACTGGCTGAGATCCAAAATGGGTCTCCAGTCCCCTATTTTTTTGGGCACTAAAAAAAACCTTGAGTAAATTCCGGATCCTCTCTAGTCTGGTGGGACTACTTGGATGACTGTTTTGTCAAGCAGTTTTTCAATTTCTAATACTGCTGCTCCCCTGTGACTGGGTGGAATTTCTGTGAGCCTCTTTTTTCTTTTTGGTGTTGTTGAAAGGGGAATAGTATAGCCCCTGGAAATGATCCCCTGCACCCATCTGTCCATTGTCAATTCAAGCCAGGCAGATTAGTGCAGGGATAATCATCTCCCAACTGCCTCCAGAGGAAGGCAATCAGGCCTCCATTCAGGAGAGCTGCTAGGAGGTCCTAGAGAAGGAATATCTGGACCCCTGGTTCTACAAGCCACTTCTGCCTCTTGGACAGTGCCTTCCATTATTACTTCCCCCTCTGCCCTGGGGGAAGTCCTTGTCATGTGAGTCTTGGAAAGGCCCTTGGGTCTTTTTGAACCATAGCCTCCACTATTGTGGTTCCTAGAGTAGGGCTATTGAGGAGTAGAGAAGCATACACCCATGGTAGAAAAGGTCTTCTCATCTTTCTCACATTTGGCTAGCATGTCTTTACCCTTGGGGCCAAACAGGGATGATCCATCAAACAGAGCATTGACAAAAGAAGACTTAAATGGTTCCACAAAGTCACATAAGTGCATCCAGGCATGTCTCCTGATGGCTACCCCTGAACCTACTGCTCTTGTCGTCCATTCAGCTGCATGAGCGATCAGCCTCATGGACAATTTGGAAACTGAATCAAGGGTGGCAAGCTGAAAAGTAACCTTATCTCAGACCCCTTCAGCTACTGCTACTGCAAGTGCATCTGAAAGCTCTTTAATCAGATTTCTCTGCAACCTGGTAAAATGTGCCATATAATTCAAGGACCTGAGAGCAAAGGTCGATGAAGTGCATACATGCTTCCCAAATCTATTCATAGTCCTAGACTCCTTGTTAGGAGGATGGATAGTAGGACGTTAGTCTGCAAGTTCCTTTTTGGTAGCTGCCACTATCACCATGGTGTCTACAGGAATACCCTTGGCCCAGTATTACTCATCTTTAATGGCATATAGAATCCAGTCAGGTCTTTTGGGGATCGGTTCAATGGAGTCAGGAATTTTCCAGGCCTGCTGAGTGCTCAGCTTTATAAGATCATCAGCATGTGGAGATATCCAAGAGATAGAGAGCTGGGTATGAAAGGCCTTTAGCTATACCAATTCCTCTGAGGAAGGTTGGAGGGAAATCCAGCCACTCCTCTGCTTCAGGAACTCTAGGATATCCCCAAAGGAAACATCATCAGGGGGTGACCTAGGGGAACCTTTCCATTCATCAACATCAGTATCCACTGTGAAAGATTCTTCAGGTGAGTCCAAGTGCCTCCTCTTGCTCTTTTTCTTTAAAGGTACCTCTTCAGTGGAATGCTCTGGAGAGGTATCCAAAGAAGATAACACCAGGGTGGATCATTTCTGAGGCTTTTGTGCCCTCTGTCCCAGCCTGGAGGAAACTCCAGTTGAGGGGATGGACAAGTTACTTGGCCCAGCAAGGATGGCACAGACTGTGAGTCCATAATGGACAAACCCTTCTCCATAGCTGAGAAGGCAGCACCCCCCCCCCATAGATGGATGGTGGCCTGAAACTGAAATAGACTCCTTCAGAACCATGATCCCACCCTGCAATGAGGAAGCTGCCTCTGAGGCAGAAGCCAAGGTCAAACTTACATATGATGAGGCCCCAAGGGGCATGGAGGGCTCTGAAAGAATAGAAGTCAAACTCTCTGAACTAGCAACAAAACCCCAACCCCGGGAGGTCTCCGGTTCCAACAAACCAGAAGAGCTCAAGGCAATAATCTGTGCTGGAGAGGGAACTCCTATTAGCACCAAAACAGTCAAAGCTGAGATGGTCAGTACCAGAAGCTCTGAAGACTTGGCTGGAGTCAGAGGAGGAATCTGAATGGGAGTCAAAGAAGATAAGGCTCCAAAACTAATGAAGTCAGTCTCCTCACCATCAGCAGCTGGTCCACCATTCTCATAATGTCTGACTCAGACAGGGTCTTAGTGGACCAAACAGAGGATGCTGCTGGGGATCTTGGCAGTTTTGGTTCCAAAAAAGGACTCGGTGGATGGTCAGCAAATGGATCCATTGAGGGAGAATATGAACTTATTGGTAAAGAGATTAGTTGAGGCTGCTTCAGCACTGAGGATTCATGTGTCTGAACCTAAGTTTGTGTCGAAGCAAAATTGTCTTTACCTACCAGTGTCAAAGATACAGTCAGCACCATAGGCAATCTTGTCAATTTAGCAAGCAGTTCTGAGGAAATTGTCGGAACCGAATATGGTCATGTTTTTCTTTTAGAAGAGGTTGAAGAAGAAGAGGAAGAGCTAGCATCAGTCTTAAGACCAGAGATTGCCTCTTCAAAATCACCTTTAAGGAGTCCTTTTGATATGTTTGTTTTTGCGCTATGTAAGCGTTCTGGATGAGAACCCGTGGCAAATAGTGCAATCTTCCTGAAGATGGAGAGCACCTAGACAATATACACAAAAAATGTGTCCATCCAAGTTAGGCATTTTCCTGTCACATTTTTGGAACCTCTTAAAACTAGAGGCACCCCTAGAAGACTTGTCAGCCATTGTAAAAGGTTAAAGGCCTAACACTCGCAAGCACACACACCTCAGAGATAAAAAGAGAGAGAGACTATTTTGCTCTCTCTTTATTTTAAAGGAAGAAAAGAAGTTTACCAGCAATGGTAATATAGACTACCCAGAGGTAACAAATGATGAAGTACCAAAAAGGGTACGTTAGAATACCTAATGGTAGAAAGGAGACGGGACTCACTCACACTCACATTAAAAGGAGAGGAGCGGGTAGATATAGAGAAAAACAGAAAAAAGTAGAGAAATATACTGATTTTAGACAAAAAAGGAACTAACTTACAATAAAATAACAGCCAAGGCTCAAGAGATTGGTTGAACACGTCTAGCACCATGAAGCGGCAAACAAGATCTGAGGTAATTTGGTCAGGAGCAATATGGGTAGAGCCTAGGTCCAGAGTTTCTGGAAAGTGTGAGCTGGAATAACGGCCAACTTGGTTCCGAGGCTCGGAACTATGCCCACAGTCAAGGATTACGAGAAGACTGACAACATCAAATCATTTATTTTTGGTTTAGACTGGTCTAGGGTAATCATTGGAGCATGCAGACTACATGTTAATATTCTATACTTCAACATTTTTATTTTGACATTAAGGACATCCACATTGTGCATATTTGACAATTTATAATAGTTAACATATATAATAGTTCTCTAGATTATCAAACATTCTAAATGTCATGATTAAAAACTGGCATTAAGAAGTTCCAACACACAGAATACCAAATGCCCTAAATAAAGTTCAAAAAAGGAAAAGTATTTCTTCTTCCAATCTTTACACTTAAACCTTCCAAAACATTATCTTCAAATTAATCTGAATATTGGCAGTATTACGGGACACAATATTTATGGGTGCATATCCTAACCCTGACACTGAACCTTCCCCCAGCTCTAACCCAACAACTTACCTTAATAATGACATTCCAGGAACACTGCCACTAGAAAAAAACACACTCAGACACACAATCATGCAGAAACACACACTAACAATGCTACATCTAGCCCCTTACCTAACATTGACACTAACCCTAAAATACACATACTTGCACAAAAACATACAAAACCTATCCCTTCACCTATCCCTAACTTTAACTCTGACTCTCACATACTTGCACAAATGCTCTCACCCCATCCAACCCCACGCATCTTTCTCTACAAAATATTCCCTAGACATTTTTTCCATACAGCTATCAGTGCATTCCATATTAAGCACCACCCCTAGCACTCAGTGACCGAGTGGACATTCAAAGAAATGCAGGGAACCCATATGTGTGTGTGTGTGTGTGTGTGTGTGTGTGTGTGTGTGTGTGTGTGTGTGTGTGTGTGTGTGTATATATATATATATATATATATATATATATATATATATATATATAGATCTATGTTAGATTACCATATGATCGAAGTTTCTGGACTTCTAACATTAAAAACAAATAAAAAACAACAAAAAAATTCTATGCAGGGGGTCAAGCTGCCCTGCACTTCAATAGGGAGATATATATATGTATACACACACACGCGAGCGCACACACAAACAGATAGATAGATATAGATTACATACAGATATAGGTGCGCGTGTGTGTGTGTGTGTGTGTGTGTGTGTGTGTGTGTGTGTGTGTGTGTGTGTGTGTGTGTGAGAGAGAGAGAGAAAGAGAGAGCTGCTACACAAACTTGATTTCAGTACAATGAAAGCACCCCCACTATTCCTGGATTTAGCACTTATTATGCATTCTGACCTACCAGCAACTGCAGGGAAGTGCCAGTCTTATTAGAGAGTGGCTCACATGGATTCATTTTATTTTATTTTATCTTATTTCTCTTATTTTATTGTTCATTTATTCACCAGGAAATTCTGATTTTTTTGCGACCAGTTTTCTGTGGAGGTCCAGGGAGCAAAGCTCTAAGTACAAAACATTACAGATCAATTCAAAGTAAATATAAAAAGGGAACACAATAATAAACTTATACAGAGTGTATAATAAAAATCTCTTGATAAACACGATAATGTTCCCATATTGCTTACAAAACAAATAACGGTCATTTGTGTGTAGAATTTAAAGCCTTGATTAAATTGAAGCTAATAAGAACTTGGATAAACTTGAACAGAAGGTAAACACCTTACAGAAAATTAGATAGAAGAAAGTGGTGTTCGCTCAAGTGCACTTTCGGTGAAGTGCACTTTCGCGTTAGTGGGCATCTACTACTGGATTTTGAAATAGTGTAATTTCGATCTCCGGTAGTAGACCCATATATATGATATACAAAATAGTCTTGGGGTGTCAAAAGCAGTGCAGTTGTGAGGAATGAACTGGACTTAGTAGGAAGTAGTTGGAATGAGGCTGTAGTTTTTATACAGGAGAGTTACGTGGACATGTCCAGCGATATAGTTGCTTTACTTTTGGTTTAAACATTTTCCAGTTGTCTGTAAATCTGATGTGAAGTGAAATATAGTTAGAGGACTTGGAGATGTAGTTAGAGTAAAGGGCAACTCCAGCAGTGTTGTTTGACTTTGTATCATAAGTAATTATCTATCTGTAGAGCAGAGGGAGTCTATTTGCAGAGTTAAGTTCCAGGATAGTGATTAGGGCAAGGCACTTGATGGATCAGTGGACAAGCTGATGTGCAACCAGTAGCTGAGACAGAGTAAGATACTGGGAAAGTTTTAGCTATCTGAGCTACTAAAATATTAAACAGTGAGGAGAGTGGTAAGGTCTGATAAATTTGCCTACCCTATTGTAGCCTTGGTCCAGTTTACTCATTCTTGTGGATTGCAAGTGTGTGCAGACAGGGAAACATAAAGGTAAGTGGGAACAGTTGATACTAGAGTTTGTCTCATGGTGACAGAGAGGAAATGTGTTGCTCTATACAGAACGCTAAGTTTCTGTTTTTTCCCCTATTTGTTTTATCGCTTTCTGAATATATAGGTCAAATTTTATGTTATTATCAATAAGGACACATAGTAGCTTAGTGTGTAAGACAACTTCAAGTCTTGTATTATTTATAGAGGTGACTTTAAAGTTGGTTTTGCAGTCCGCCTGTGATTTAGAAGTGAAAAGAAGTAGTTTGTTTTTTTTTGGAGGAGGGGTTTGAGTATTAGGATAGATTCAGACTTTAAATGGAGGTGAAAGAATCTTGTGTAAGCTGTTGGATAAATTATGAATTCTGGGCAGAGCAGATAAAAGTTAAATCACTGGCATACTGAATGAATGTACCCTGACTGGATAAGGAGTGTAAGTCATTAGTGAATATATTAAATAAGAGTGGCCCTAATACAGGGTCTTTGGGAACTCCTACGGAGACAGGAAGGACACTGGAGCAGCAGGATAACTTTTAAACCATGACAGAGTGGAGTGAGAGATAGCTAGGGATGTTAGATGGTGAAGTTATCATGTGAGACACTCCCAAAGTTTTGTATAAGCCAAACAATAAGACCAAGACAAGAATGGTTGAGTTGTTTTTTCTGACTCATGGTGTTGTTGAAATTGAGAAGAGCAATGGTGACGCTATGGTTAGCTTTGAAGTCATGCTGGGTAGGGAAGAGAATGTGGTTGTAAAGAATGTGCTTAAGGAATTGATTATGGGCACACTTTTTCCAGTATTTCAGACAGACAATGGATAATATGGCTATGGGGCCTGTAGTAAGAGAAATCAGTGGTATTAACACCTTTCTGGAGTGAAATGACATAAGACTTTTTCTACTGGGGAGGGACAAAGGATTCTTGGATGTAATGTATTTAGCAGTATGGAGATAGGATAAGCAAATGTGTCAGCTGTGACATTTACTTATTCTTCTGGTCAGTTTTCAGTGGCCAGAAGAATGGGTTTTAGTTTCAAGAGGCATTTTTCATAGTGGAGGTATGAACTGGTCTGAGTGTGAAAGTGTTTATAATATGGGCTGGCAGAGAGTTCTCACAAGATGCATTCTGACTATCATGGGGTAGTGTTTTTTTTTTTTTCAAACACCTTTGTTGAATTATCACATGTAGGCTGCAGTGGTGCAGCGGTTAGCATTGTCACTTCACAGTAAGCAGTTCTCCGGTTCGATTCTCAGCTGGAGCACCTTCTGCATGGAGTCTGCATGTCCTCCCTGGTCAAATGAATTTAAAGACATGCAGGTAGGTACGTGCTTATGTGTGCCTTCTTTGAAGGTTGGGCGCCAGGCTGGCAACGCGACACTGTAAAAATTCACTGCCAATCATTTGTGGACTGGAGTTCCATTGTGGCGACCCCTATCCTGGAAAAGCCAAAGACAGTATACTTGTGACATAGGCAAATTTACATTCATATAAAAGTAATCAAACTATATTAACATAAACATTATACTTCACATATATTGATATATATATATATATATATATATATATATATATATATATATATATATATATAACCTAAGCAATATTACATAAATTACTCAATTCATGCCTTTTTTTTAAACAAGAAACATCTTTATTAAAGCATCACTTACTACATAAGCAATCACAATTTTATATGATTGAAAATAAACCACACCAACACAGTCTCTTCTAATGAGCTCTTATGAGTTAGGAAGTTCAAGGAATATACACTTCAATAATAAGACAGCATTGTCTAAGGGCATGCTTTTGAGAGCAGTCCAGTTGATTGCTTTCAGGGCTGCTATGAATGCAGCTTTGTTGAAAATAGTTAAGTTATGGGCTTCATTATACTGAAGATTTTTGTTACTTTGTATATTACTTCTTTTACCAAAGGTGGGAAGGTGATCATCGGTTTGTAATAGCTAGAGTGCCTTATGAAAAATAAATTGTTGGGATTGGAAATCAGGATCCAGTCATGTGCAGATAGTTTGTAGTTAGGTTTTTTTATTCTGGCAGGCGTGAGGGTGAGTTGAGTGAAGCCGTATAGATTGAAAGATACTGAGGTGCCAGAGGTAAGTATGAGCCAGTCATTGTTCATGTCTCCTTAGTTGATTGTCTCATATGGGATATTGGTTGTTTCCAAGTCAGTAAATTTTCTACTGTGGAGATCTTATCAACAAGTGGAATATATGAAAACACAATGCATAGATTTTTTATTATTATTATTATAAAGAAGGAAATGATTATCTTGGCATCGTTAAATTGTGGGAAGTCATGGGAACAGAGTGAGAGGTCAAGCCTATTAGAGTACATTAAAGAAATAGCTCTACTTTTTTTTCCAGTCCTCTCTGTAGATATTAAAGTCTATATGGGTGATCTCATTATGGTTAATTTTTTACTTCAGCTATGTTTCAGAAATGGCAAGGATATGTGGACATCATGTGGCTGGCTGGGCATTTAAATCCATTATTTTATAAGTGATGCTTCTGGTGCTGATGTGGAGGTATTTTAAGCCTTGGCAGCATGAGGGTTGATAATGTAGAATAGCTGTTAGTAGTAAGAAGGGGGAGACTATTATGTTTGGACTGCAGATGGGGGCCAGTGTTGGGGCGAATATCATCAGTGAGTTGAATTTTGAGGGAAAGCTGATGATAGGAAAATAATTTTTTGCATTTTATTTTAATTTCTGTATAGAGTTTGAGATGCAGGAAAGAGATGGGGTTTAGGAATGTCTAAAAAGATAAATGTGGGAGGTGTTGCAATGACTAGCGGATATGTAGAGACAGTTGTAGAGGTGTTTTGGGTGGTGTAGGTGGAGCTTGTGGCAGAAAGAGTGATATGGTATGAAGTGGAACTTACTAGGATAGTCAGGTGAAGTAGAAGTGATAATAGTGGATCTACTGGGTGCAGGGCTGGATACTAGATAGGATTGTCAGTTAATTATTGGAGGAAATTCTATGGGGAAACTGAAGAAAATGTTAGAGTTGGAGGATGCAGTAGTAGTTACAAATATGAAATATGTTGTGGACAAAACAGAAAGTCAGAGGAGTTGTACAGGATATTTAGTGTGCATTAATTATTGCTGTTCAAATGTTGATAGGTATGAGAAAGGTGATTGTAGTGCAGGGTGTAAGGTAAGTGGGTAAGAGAGTGGGATGCGTAAAGGTGCAGTCTGAGCAGATGTTGGAGATGGAGAGGAGTGTAGAGTCTAGAGGAAGGGGTAAGTTAAGATAATGAGATATTCGGTAGAAGAGGGGGAACGTAAAAGTGTTGTCTATGTAGTAGTGGAGGCAGGAGAGCCAACCACTGAATGCTGTCTGTACTGTGGGTGAGGCAGCATGCCAGCATCAGCTTCATGAGGAAATGTGGAGCACATCAGTGCTGTCTACCCACTCATGTCATCCTTAGTTTGTTGCATGCACACACCAGAGATGGGGAAAATGATTATGGCTCAAGCTAACAATCTCCCATTGAAGCAATATGACTCTAGGTACTGGGATGCCTTATGTACCCAGTCAAGGTAAGTCCAAGCATGATTAAGGAGGGGTAGGTAGGCTCAACAATGGAGGGAGGCACCAGAACATGCTAAAAGTTAGCTGCGTAC
Organism: Protopterus annectens; assembly: GCF_019279795.1. Classification (NCBI taxonomy): domain Eukaryota; kingdom Metazoa; phylum Chordata; order Ceratodontiformes; family Protopteridae; genus Protopterus; species Protopterus annectens. The sequence continues at coordinate 545,192,543 of NC_056751.1, forward strand.
AGAGAAAAATGTCAGCAGAAAAAGAATTACAATGCCATGACCTAGGCACCCTTCTGGATGACTCCACTGTACCTAGAAAATCTATTTTCCCAACTAATAACCATGAGCATTTCATCCAAAACCAGTGAAGTCTTACTCCCAATGTACTCACTTGTTTTCCAGACCATTATAGAATATAATTCCCCCTTTGTATGAACTTATCAAAAAATATATCACTCATCTCAAGTGACCTCATAGGTTCCTAAGCAAAAATGCCACAGGTCTCCAGCCCTTATCCAAACTGATCAGCTTTGCTCTTTCCTGTATTATTTTTCCTGTAGCCTTCTCTACAAGGATCTATAGTTAGCCTTTCAGAACATGAAAGACTTAACTCTCCTACATCTATTATTTCTTCATAGAACTAATGGTTCCTCAAACACATTTACAAAGGACCTCAACCTCTGTCAACAAATTTAATCTAATAGCCCTTTCTCCATTTATATTCAAAATGTCAGGCAATTCAGATTACAGCACACCATCGGTGAATGTCCTCACTGAATGTCGAGTGACCGAAAGTCTCATAGAATTGTGATGGAAGTGTCACTTTGTTTGAAGGAATGTAGTGGTAAGATGTGTAATATAAATGAAAGCATCTGTTGTAACTTTCTTTATTTCTAGTAAATCAAACTTTTCTTCTTCAAACTTATTTTAAAGAAAGGTTGCCTGCATTCTTGCAGCACAGAAGGCCTCTCAGAGAGGAATGCAATGCTTAACTGCATTTCAAAGAGTATTGAGGGATAACATTTCCAAAACACAACAAAAGTGGCAGCCAGCTTCATAGCATACAGGGATAAAACCCTGCCTACACTGAAGATGAGTTTGAGTAATGGCTTAGTTATCTGTAAGACCTGATAATTCACCAAAAAAGCATGCACTTATGCAAAAAAAGATAACTAATAAAGCCAGCAGCTGCTTGCATGATCTCCAAAATGTGGGGGCTAGTGTAATTTCCACCAATTACATTTATTGAAACAAAAGTTGAGTGCTTTCGTCCAAACAATAAGGACTTCTTCAGAACTAATGAACACCAATCAACATCCCTTTAAATATCAAAGCCTTCACATAATTAACCATTCACCATCAATTAAAACACATTTTATAAAAGTCCCTAAAAAAACAGTTGCATGATTAAAAACTTCTATTAAATATTAATAATACAAAAAATAGTGCATGCTGAACAAAAATTATTTTTTTTAAATAATATCCAAAAACTTTGTTCAGGTATTAGTAACCAGTCTGAATTACAATTTTGCTGCTCTCATTTTAAGTACAGAATTAATTGAAATGTAATCATTAAGGCCCGGTTTAGAGGCTGCATCGAGCCTCAGCTGCCAAGACAGCTCCCCTGTATTCTAACCAATCTTCCCGGGCTCCACCCCTAACGTCCTGTGAAACAATTTCCAAAATACCAAAAACAAATTTCTTAAACCCCTCACATTCGACCGAATGTCTATATAGTGCATTGTTATGACTGGCTTTCCTTACATCATAGAGGTGTTCATAAATCCTTTTAGAGAGCTTCCTCTCAGTTTTTCCCACATAAAATGAATAGCAACGGTTGCATAATGCTAAGTATACCAGGCCCATTTAATTACAATCTCCCTTCATAAATAGGACTGTTGTCTGTGTCACATTCTTTAAAATTACTTGTTCCTTCTCAAAAATATATGTGCAAAAATTGTATCTACCACATTTCCTAGTCCCTTGTTTACATGATACTTCCCCTTCTCTAATGATTCCTTAATATTCCTGTGGACTTTGTAAATAAAAGTCAGTCTTTCTCTTCGATGATGGTAAAGCTTGTGGTCAGTTTTTCATATGGCCCAATTTTGTAAAATAATACTCCTAACCTTTTGACTCAACCCATCATAATTAATTACCATTGACTGTGAAAACTGTTAAGATTAGATTGCTTATTGGTACCTATATTTTTTAGTAAATCAGGTAGCCCTAGTAAACACCTAAATTTTGAACCCCTATTATCTAGCACTTCCTTTTTTAATGACTTTAATATCTTAGTGGAAAAAACTCTTCTCACACTGTTGAAGGTTTACCAATGAGAAGTGAAGAACAATGAAGAAAAACCTCTGGTAAACCACCACAACAAAAATCAAATGCGGACAGATCGATCTGAAGAAGGCTAGAAGACGAAAGCGCTTATCCAATTTGTAAGGACTACTTTGCAAGGATTTTGGACATTTTCATTTCTTATTTTCACTTTTGTTTTAGCACAATAAATTTTGTTGTCTTATTTGCTGTCCGCATTGTTTTTTTGTCATGGTGGTTTACCGGAGGTTTTTCTTCGTTAATATCTCAGTGGGGTACCATCTTTTGAGGAACATAGACGTCATAAAGTCTATTTCTTCTCTAGCAGCCCATCCTTGGTGGTCATTCTGGCTGCTCTAATAAACTGACCCTTCACTAAGTCCATTTTACAATACATGGGATCACTACTATCAAAATGAAGGTAACAGTTCAAAAAAGCTTCCTTCCTATAAATACTCAACGTAAGGCTGTTGCCATCCCAGGTAAGGTAAACATCCAGGTAATGCTGCTGGTCCTTTTATGGCAGATTTTTGGATGATATGATTTTTATATGGAAGGGGGACCTGACTGAGATTAAAGCTTTTATGGAATATTTGACTGCTACCACATGATTTTTGAGTATCACACACAACATTAAAGAAGAAAGTATTCATTACTTAGATGTTCATCCCTTGCTGCCCACCTAGTGCCTTTTTAGTAGAAAATGCAGATGATGAGCATCCCTACATAGCAAACACATCAATATCAAAACACGAGTAAATTAAGATGGCTCTAGTTAATGTCAGAAGTCTAAACAGCACTCCTGCATTTGGAGAGCATTCTCATATGATTAATTACTGAAACATGGTTTAAATGCACAGAAAGCATTATCTGCATACCTGGGTTTGGCACCTATCATGCCATCAGATACAATGGCAGCTCCGGTGGTGTGTTCATATTTGTAAGACACCATATCTCCTCTCATTTTCCCAGAGACCCAGAAATAGATCTTATTCAACTCCAAATCACAATAAACAAAATCAACTATTAGCTTATCATCTGTCATAGGACACCTTTGTGAAACCCATAAGATCATGTCAGGTTCCTAAACATCATGGATAAACTCATAAATAAGTAGTCTATCGTACTGAGAAACTTTAATTACCCATCAACTCACTGGAATTTCTTCACCTCCAATCATACCTCTCAACTGTACAGATTTTCACAGAATTTCCAGATTTTTGCCCCATATTTTTTGATCCGTTTCTTATAAAATTGTGGTTGTCTGGCAAATCATTAACAAATCATTAAGGGTTGAAGTCAGAAAATAATGATAGGCATTTGAGTTTCAAACTTCATACCCTTCAGGAAATTCATGCAAATGCAAAACCTGTTATTCTATAAATTTTCTAAGTTTGTAAGTGCAATATTTTAAAAAGTGTCCCTATTTTTGGACCTTTGTCCCCCCATTATTGACGTCTTTGTCCAGATTTCTTGGTCTAAGAGTTTGAGAGATATGCCCAATGCAGGATATGCACAAATGATTTTAGATCTAACAAATAAAAAGTCAGCGGACCAGATTGTTACTAGCCCAGCAAGAAAACAAAAGATTTGTGACTTAGTACTTGCAAATCTAGCATAAAACTATGGTGGTGGTGCTGCGGTAGCATTGTCACCTCACAGCAAGACTTTGTCCTGTTCGATTCTCAGCTAGACCGTCTTCTGTGTGCAGACATGCGTGAATGGGCATACCTTCGTTGAAGGTTGTGCGTCAGGGCCAGCAACTCGGCATGTAAAAATCTACTGCCAATCATTAGCAGACCGTAGTTCCGCTGTGGCGACCCCTAACCATTAAAAGCCAAAAAACACAACTTGCAAATCTAGCATCATCATGCACAACTACCCTAGTAACTCTCTTTCTGATTGTCAGACCTAACCTCGCCCAAAAAAAAAAATCATAATTTAAAGATTTTAATCGCACAAATCTCCTCAAATTTGATGAAATCTCAAATTGTTCTGATAACAGCATCACTCCAGACATCACCTCAGCAAATAGATTCACAAAGGAGTTTTGAACTCCCAGAAATAAGTGCATAGAATTGGCAGCCTGATCTAAATCTAAATACAAAGGGAAATTTAAAAACAAGCAGTCCTTTTGGTCCACTAACATAAATAAAATATGCAATAAAAGGAAAAAGTCATTACAAAATAAAACAGACCTAAATACCCCCAAGTCACAGGGCTCACACAGTACAACACATTGTGGTAAAACTGACCACAACATTTAATTTTCTAAATAAAACTCCCCATTTCATACTACTACTGCATAACCCAGTATTGCAGTTATAGGAGACTCCACAGTGAGACAAACAAATGTCCCACTCACCAGGCTAAGCAAAGAGAGTGTAACAGTCAGCTGCCTGTCAGGAGCCACTATCCATCATCTCATGCATGCACTTAACCCCATGTACAAATATGAGTTAGTCATAGTCCACATGGGTGTCAATGATCTGAGCTGTACCTCCCTGGACTTTATGAAGAGAGACATGACTGAGTTCTTAGACTACATGCCCCAGGCTGGTAGTAACCTAGCACTGAGCAGTACTGTACCTTCTCCTTGGATGATGCCACAATATGAACATAAAATAATTAAATTCAACAATTGATTTAAAGTATGCTGTCATTTGAAGGGGTACAATATTTGCCAGCCTAGGTAGACACGGTCAGCAGACTACACTGCTTTGATAGGGATAGTCTACATCTGTCCCCTCTGGGATATTGGCTAAAATCGTTTCCATCTCCATATTGCCTTCTTCAGGCACTGTCAGCAAGATAAACCTTCTGCTATCACTCTACTGAATCGGGAAAAGCTGAAGGTAATATTACTCAATACCAGGAATCTGAACAGGAGATTCCACTCTCTGCAGGCTCTCTAGACCATGGAGAATGTAGATGTCTGTGCAGTCACTGAGACATGGTTTAAAGACGCTTAGAGCACCTCAGCAGTGCAGGGCTACAATGCCTTCCGCACATTTAGATCAGCTATGGCATAGGAAGGGATAAAAAGTGGTAGCATTTCTATATACATTAAAAATAAACACACCTCAAGGCCATAGCTCTCAGCTGTCCAGATTTTCACAGAACGTCCACATTTTTGCCTCACATTTTTGTTTTTTTTTTTCCTCATAAAATATGTGGTTTTCTGGCAAATCAATGAGATAACCCGAGGACTGAAGCTACTAAAACATTACATACATTTGAGTTTCAGGCTTCATATCCTTCATAAAATGTATGCTGACACAAATCCTCTTATTCTAACAACATTCTAAGTTTATTAGAGTAATATTTAAAATATGTCCCTGTTTTGGGGCCTTTGCCCTCCCCCATTATGTCAGGCTTTGTCCAGATCTTTTACACTAACAGGTTGAGAGGTATGCTCAAGGATGGTCCATCAGCATGATTGACTTGAGCTTCTCCATGTCCAAATCACCATTAATAATGTCCCATACCTTATCCATGCAAGCTATATGTCACCCCCAATGACCCAGGAAAACCACAATACTTAGTTAAAGGCATTTGATACACTGCTCATTCAACTCAACACTATATTCATGAGCAACTTCAACAACTCCAATATAAATTGGCAATCATAAATGATCCCCAACATACAGGCCAAGAGATCCTTGGACTTCATAAATGCCAGCACATTGGACCAGACAGTTCATACACCCACTTGGAGCTCAAACATCCTCAACCCAGTACTGACAAACATGACAGAACGCATCCTCCCCAGTGCAATGTCTTCATTAGACAGGTCAGATCATAAAGCTATCTCATTTGAGGTAAATGTAAAACCACAAACACCTGGAAACCCTAGAATTTTTAAGAATTACTCCAAGGTAAACTTCCCACTACTAAGTGACACTATAAATAAATTTTAAGCCCTCCTGACCCTAATAACACTGCTGTGTATGCAGAAACATTTATAACCATATCAAAAGCTGTATCAAAACTGCTGCATCTACCCAAAATATGCACACAGCCAGTGCAAAAAACAAACCATCCTAGTGGAAGTCCAACATTAATAGGCTACACAACAAAAGTAAGAAACTCATACCAAAAACTAAGAGGCACAATAGCAAATAAGGTAAAAGTTACCACATCAACATAAACAAGCAACGTAGGAGTTCATAAAGTCCACAAAAGCCAAACTTGAGGTAAAATAGCCACACTGATCAAGGACAACTACAAAGATTTCTTAAACTACATCCAGAACTTCAAAGGCAATACACAGCAATGTACAGAACTAATTGAAATGTGCCACCTACATAAAACCAGAAGATATAGCTAATTTCCTGGGTCCATGTTCAGCTACTGAAAAGACATATTCATGAAAGGCTAAATATCAAAAGTAAAACCTCTAAACATAACATTACCAAACATGTATAACTTCAAAAAATCAATTATCGAATGACCATAGTTGGCCAACAACCACATTGTAGCGTGATGCATAAGGTAAGTGAAGGAAACCTTTTAAATTTTCCCTTTTCCCACTGTTGTGTGATCTTGGAGTTAGTATATATAGTTAAGGGGTGGGGGTGTAGCCCACCCACATTGTGGGGTGTGGGAGGTGAAGCCCACCCTCCTTGGTTGGTTGTGCTTCCAATGTTGGTCAACTATGGCCATTTGATGAATGATTTTTCTAAGTTACACATGTTCGGTAGTTACGTTTAGATGATTTACATTCGATATTTAGCCATTTGCAGATATGTCTTTTCAGTAGCCAAACATAGACCATAATCTCCTGGCTGACAAATGTGGCTCAAACATTATCCCCCTCTCCTATCTGGATATTTCTCAGGAAACTCTGACATCCATCTTGCCCCAAAACATCACCAGAGTAGGTCCTCAAGGTAGTCTCCAAAGCCAGGAACACTGCAGCGATGGGTCCTGATAATATCCAGGGATGCCTCCTTAGTAGCATGAAACATGAACTGTTGGTCCCACTATAATCTCTATTCATCTACAGCCTGCAAACAGGCTTCATACTAAATGAATGAAGGGCTGCAATGGTTATACCACTGCACAAGGCAGTTCCATCCTTGGACCTGGGAAACTTCCAACTTATTAACCTGCTGAACTTGCTGTGCAAGGCTTTGGCAACATTAATCAGAGATATCATAAATAATGACATAGGTGAACTAAAAACATTGGACCTAGTCAGTTTGGGTTTGTCAAGGGCAGGTCTTGCCTGCTAAACATGGTGGATTTCTTAGAAAAGCTCACCAAAGTGATAGATTAGGGCAAATCAGTATGTACTACCTACCTCAACCTGGCTAAGACATTTGACACTATAACCTACTCATGCATTGTTAACAAGCTCACTAAATTAGTATTAACCTATACAGCACCCACAGGACAGCCAGCCGGCTCACAGATAGGACCCAAGAAGTTAGAGTAGGGGAATCTACCGCCATAAAAAGGCCGGTTATTAGTGGGGTACTCCAGCGCTCAGTGCTAGGCCCCTGCTGTTTGCTATCTACTTCTCTGAAGTCAAGGCAAACATCAATGGCCTCTGGCTGACAAAGTTTGCAGATGACTGCAAAGTGGAAGCAGTCATCAATTCTCCCCTAGGTACTAATAGCCTTCAAGAGGGCCTGGCATACTAATAACTTGTGACAGAGTCGTGGCCTGAAGCTCAATGCTAAGAAGTGCATCGCAGTATATTTTGGTAAGTTGGTCACCCCTGCAAACTACCTCATTATTAATAAACTCCTGAGAGTAGACCTTATAGTAAGAGACGTGAGAACACATGAAGACAGATATTTGGCATTTGATCAACATGTTTTCACAATGGTGAGAAAATCATTCCATGTTGCAAAACTTATAAATAAAGGTATGTCATCTAGATCCAAACAAGTCATCATCATGTTGTACTCTGCCCTCATAAGACTCATCATGGAGTACAATACCCACTCAAGTATACTTCACCAGGTATATGCAGCAATTAAAGTGTCCACAGAAAAACAAGAATAGAAGGGGTAGAAAACAAGTCCTATGCAGACCACATAAAATAATTACCCCTATATTCAGTTTCCTACAGTCTGCTGAGAGGCAACCTATGCCTACCCTGCAAAACTCCCACAGACCGAGTACTAATGGACCTGTTGCAAATTTGGAAAACAATTCTAATTAGAAACACATGATTTAGGGGCTTAAACCTCACCAACAACATAAGCAGGAAATGCTGAAGTACAGGTATTTTTTATTTATTTTTATTTTGCATTTGTTGACTGGGATAGTCCGACTGGATGCATGTCCATTTTCAGCAGAGGCCCGGGGAGAAAAGCTCCAAGGGTAAACAGATACAGCATTACATAATACCAGCATTACATATTACAAACAGACTATTTACAGAGATTACATAAGTAAGCAAGTTAAATAAATTTCACAGGTTAGAGTTAATACTGAGCACAAGTCAGGATTAAATTAAATTACACAGTAAACTGGTTAACAGATTTTTACACATTCTAGAGAGAGTTAGCCAGGCTTGATACATTGACATAGCCAGTTAAGAGACAAATGTTGTTGAGTCTAGTTTTAAATTGACCTAAGGTGGAAAGTAAGGTAATATCAGCTGGAAGATAGTTCCAGGATATACTTACAGAGTTTGCAAAGAAAGAATCACCTGCTGTGTTATTAATTTTGTTAGTCTGAATTAGTAGTTTGTTGAAGGATTGAAGTGGTCTAGGATTGTTATAAGGGGTAATAATATTCTTAAATGCAGGAGTATTGTCTGGATTATAGAGGATTTTATAGGCCATAATCAGTTGGTTATACTGGATTAGGCTGGGTAGTTCAAGCCACCCAAGCTGATTTAGATTGATGCAATGATGTGTCCTAAAAGGCTGCCCAGTGGCAACCCTGACAATGTGGTTGTAGCAAATTGAGAGTTTGTTAAGGACAGTCTTGTTTAAATTAGAGAGTAAAGGGGATGCATATGGAAGGGTTGAAAGAAGGTGAGAGCGAGCTATGTCAATTTTAGCTGGAGGGGTTAGGAAGGCTTTTATTCTGTAAAGTGACCCTAGTTTTTTATTGATGGTTTTGATAGTTTGGTTAACATGTAGGTCGAATTTTAGATTATTGTCTATGATGACACCTAATAGTTTTGTAGAGGGGTCAGAGGAGATTATTGTGCCATCATTTGAATTTATGGTAAAGGTGAAAGCGGTAGACCTACGTGTTGGTAAAAATAACAACATTTTAGTTTTTTGGGGATTTAGGATCAGACGACGTTCAGAAAGCCAGTTTTCTATTGTATTAAAGGTGGTCTGGGTAGCTGACCATAACTCTATTGGAGATGTGGCTGAGCAAATCAGAGTAGAGTCATCAGCATATTGGATACAGCTGACTTTTGGGATGACAGTATAAAGTTTGTTAATGAAGATGGAGAACAGCAAGGGCCCTAGTATAGAGCCTTGTGGTACTCCAGGAGTGTTAGGTAGAAGGTTAGAGAGTTTGTTCTGCCAGAGGACAGCCTGCTGTCGACCATTCAGGTAGGATTGAAACCATTGAAGGACTCTAGTAACTAGACAGAATGTTTGCAGGGCGTGGATTAAAAGTTGGTGATCAACCATATCGAATGCTTTAGAAAGATCCAAGAGGGTTGAGGATATATATAATTATTGTTGCGATTATGGTTTATGGTGTTGGTAAAAGATAGGAGGGCTGAAGTAGTGCTGTGATGAGGACGGAAGCCATGTTGAGTGTCTGCCATAAGGTGATTCTGGATTAGGTGGTGCATGAGTTGTCTATGAATACATTTTTCCATAATCTTTGCAAGTGGAGAGAGTGTAGCTATTGGCCTGTAATTGGAAAATTCAGTAGAGCTGCCTCCTTTGTGAAGTGGGATTACATATGATATTTTCCAGATGGTGGGAATTTTAGCTTTTACTATGGTTCGATTGATTAGTATTGATGACAGGGTATGCAATAGCATCAGCTGATTTTTGTAGGTACTCGGCAGGGAGTTGATTAGCAGAAAGTGTAGTGGGTTTTAATTTTTTGATCAAGGTACGGATAAGTGAAGTGGCGACTGGTTGGAAGCTGAATGCGAGTAGGTTTCTAGGGGTGCTACTTTCAGGACTAGGGGAGCTAGGAGGTAGTTGACTAGCTAGGGCTTGAATTGTCTCAGTAAAGAATCGGTTAAAACTGACAGAAACATCTTCAGGGGTTTTATCAATAGTAGCAGCAGGGATTGGGGTTGAAGTTTGTCCAGGATGTAGTAGATTATTTAAACCTGCCCAAAACTTCTGAGGGTTATTTTGATTTACTGTCTGTAAATTACAGTAGTATTGTTTTTTGTCTTGTAGAATTGATTTTTTGGTTTTGTTCCGTATTTAATGTGATCTTGGGGTCTTTAGAAGAACACCATAAAGCCCATGCTTTGTTTCTAAGGGTAATTTTGAGTTTAGACTCTTTAGAAAGCCATGGCGCAGTTTTTGCCTTGGTTCTCTTTGAACGAACAGGTGCATGCAAATCAAGGATCTCAAGGAATTTGTAGATAAAGTATGCTACTGCTTCCTCTAAGGGGATGTGTTTTAGAATAGACCAATTACATGAGTTTAGTTCTTGTTGGAATTTGGCAGGGTCAAAGTTTTTTTTGTTTCTAACCTTTCTGAGTAAGGGTTGTTGGGAATTAATGGCTTTGTGCTTAATTACATATGTGAGAAGGTGATCGCTTAGGCCATCAAGGAGGGTACCAGAGGTGTACAGTTGGGGGGTGACTATTTATGAGTACCCAGTCAAGTATGCTTTCTCTTTGGTTGGGTTTACCTATCCTGGTAGGAGTGGATATAATTTGTGTAAATGCATGCAGGTTAATATGGGTGGTTGGGGATTCTGAGGAACAGGTGCCCCAGTCTATGTTAAAGTCTCCAAGTAGTAGGGTTTCTTGGGGGTAGTGACATGATAGCCAGTGGAAGATATCTTCAAGTGTAGATATATTGTTACCTGGGGGAATGTACAAACAGATGATATTAATGCATTTATTTTTATTAAGTTGCAATTTGGTAGTAAGAATCTCTGAGTTATTAATCTGAGGTGGTTGTATTACATCCAACAGCAAAAACAGAAGCAAATGTTGGTAAAACAAAACTAAGTAAAGTAAACCAAACCAACACCGGATGGAGATGGAATGCCAATAAATATCCAAAAGTGCACGAATACACGTAAAACACAGGTTTATTGATTCCAGTCCCTAGGATAGCCTCTGTCTTGGAATAAAAGACTTAAATTCTCACACTCATCCAAAAACTCCTGTTCATTAGATGTCAGTATCATTTATATTTAAAGAACTGTAGTTGTAAATAGTGTATCCTCCCTTCTGACATATAGGATCTACATAGCTGTTGTCATTGGAAATAAGGCTAAGCTCAGTATTATTTATTCCCAAAACTGGACCTGAATGGGGTGGTGATTCCCGTTGTTCCTCACCTTCTCTCTGTAATGGTGGCCCTGAGGGGAAAAAGACTGTTCGTTATGTGTTTTACGCTGATTTCTGATTCTTTCTGATCTCCTGGGGAGCGGGTCTGGTCCCTGCATCTGACATATCTCCTGTTCATTGTTATAGGAAGTGTCCTCTGCATGATGCACTGGCTGTGATTTAATGTGTCTTCTATCAGTACTAGAGTAAGGAATGGGATAAGGGCACCCTTCCTCATATTCCCTAATATCCCTTTGTAACTTCTTATATTTTCTCTGTAAAATAACAGCCCATTTATTATCAACTTCCTTCCTGATTTGGTAATACTTTTTGTTTTCAAGTTCAACTTGAAACAACAGGTCAGAAATAACAACATCATTATACTTAATAATATCTTGATCTAAAATCGCTATTTCCGATTCATTTCTCTTAACTATGGCTCGTACAACATCTAAACCGCACTTGTCAAAAGCTAAAATTAAATCTGAGTGAAAATCGCTACCAGCGACAACATTGCTAGGATATTTACAGACCCGTAGGCCTTTAGGTACAATGTTCTTGTTGAGACATTCATTGAGGTACATATTGTCCAGTTTCAAACTGCGGTACCTGTACAATGAAGTCTCAAGTGCAGCCATCGACTCCCGAAAGCATAAGCTGTTATCAGTCCTGGTATTAGCCTGTCCTGGATGTTGGAAAGTAGGAATATCCTGATACCATTCCTGGAACGAAGAAGGTGGCGTATTGATTCGCCCAGCTAGTTCATCAGCACGCCGAGGACTCTCACTGCGGTCCTGTAGGATATGTGGAGTGTTGAAAAAATCCGTTGCCGTAGGAGGGCGACCTCTACCGTTGGAAGAAGGCATAACTGGACCCAAATTGTTATTAGAATTGCTGGCAGAATGTCCGGTTTCATTATTAAAAGCCTGGCAAGGTTTAGTAAGTAACTGTTGAATGCCTTGCCCTAAAGGCAAGAGAATGTCTAGAAGTTGGCTGAGTTGACCAGTCAACTTACGAATTTCCCCAACTTCAGACCGTAGACTGGGTTCCTGGATATCGGCAGATACATTCTCCCCCGAAGCTTCCATATCAAAACCAACAGCAAAAACAGAAGCAAATGTTGGTAAAACAAAACTAAGTAAACCAAACCAACACCGGATGGAGATGGAATGCCAATAAATATCCAAAAGTGCACGAATACACGTAAAACACAGGTTTATTGATTCCAGTCCCTAGGATAGCCTCTGTCTTGGAATAAAAGACTTAAATTCTCACACTCATCCAAAAACTCCTGTTCATTAGATGTCATTCTGGAGATTCTGACAAACTGGCCCTTGATGATCCCCCTCTTTTGATGTATCGGATGTAAACTATCATGATGTATGTAACTGTTGGAGAACGTCGGCTTTCTGTATACTGAAGATTTAAATTGGTGGTCACAATCAATACTAAGCATAACATCCAGATATTCCACCCTATCCACAGTCACTTTGTGAATGTAAGAAAATTGGTAGTACTAGTCAGATATTCCATAAAGTCTATAATGAGACTATCTGGTCCTGTCCAAAAAATGCAGATGTCGTCGAGGAACCTATAATATGCAACCCAGTATTTACTGAAAGGACTATTAAACACATACTAGAAAAACAGGAGTTTTTGGATGAGTGTGAGAATTTAAGTCTTTTATTCCAAGACAGAGGCTATCCTAGGGACTGGAATCAATAAACCTGTGTTTTACGTGTATTCGTGCACTTTTGGATATTTATTGGCATTCCATCTCCATCCAGTGTTGGTTTGGTTTACTACGTGGTTGTATTACATCTATGGTGACATTCAACTCAGATTTATAGAGTACAGCTACCCCACCCCCCCTTCCTCGAAGCACGATCCAGCCTGTACATGTTGTACCCAGGTGGTAACACTTCATTGTCTTTAGTGTTAGGTTTTAACCAGGCTTCAGATAAACAGAGAATCTCTGGGGAGTGGACATCCAGAAGTGCATGCAATTCATGTACCTTGTTATTAATGCTTCTAATATTGAGATGACAGGCTAAGAGAGTTAGTTGGTCTATTAATTGTAGGTTTGTAGCTTAGATTGCAAGTAGTGGAGTATGTGTATCTGAAGTGGGTCGGCCAGGATTGGGGTGAATATCACCGACAAGTATTAGGTTGAGTCTATACTTGGTGATGAACTTCAGGAATTTATTAGTTTGTGGTAGTGTTTGGACCTAGAGCTGATGTGCCTGGGGTAGAGATGTTGATAGACTGAACAAGATGTTGGATAGGATCTGGTACTGTAAGTGTGGTTGAAGGTGGGAGGATTTACAGCTGGGGTGATAGTATGGCCTTTTGGGACCTGAAATCCCATGAGAAACTGTTTTTTATACAAGGTAAGGAGGTATGGTGCGAACAAGAGGGGCAGTAAAGAGGAGTATATCATTATGTTTGATTCAGCTAGTGAGTTAAGGAACTGATTTACCTGGTGACGCAACACCAGAAGATAGAGTGGTGAGGTAAAGGTACTGGAAGGGGGATGGGAGAATGCCAGATGAAAGCTAATAGGTGCTATTAAAATGTAGGTAGAAGAATGGGGGTGGGTGGAATTATCCCAGATGAAAGCAGATAGGATCTAGAAAGTGGGGGAGTGGCTATAGTACTATAAATTTAGAGGTACTGGGGGCAGGAGGGAATTGGGGGCAGGGAGGGGAGCGAAGAGAGCCCGAGCATAGCGAGGGCGAACATAGTGGGGCTGTTACAGTTTACAAGGTTTCCTAAGGTGTCCTAAAACTATAAGGTAAGTATTATAGCTCTTAATGTAAGAGTCAGTTTACTTAAGTTACAAGGAAAGGAGGCAAACACTTAAGTAGAAAAAAAGAGCCCTATGGCTGACCAAAATGGTGACCTGCTTAATTGCACAGCACTGTAAGTGAAAGCTTAACGAATGCTTTTTGTGTGCAACCTACTCAGCTTAAATGCTGAGAGAAACTGATTGCAGTCCTGCAGACAGCATTTTGTAAGGAACTGTAGAGTTCAACTAGGAAAAGAGAAAAGCAGAGATTCTAGGGTAAGCATGAAGGCAACAACAGGCAGGTATGTCTTAGAGACTCCTCCTTCTCTGAAACAGGCTTCCCATCCATGTGAAGTAGAATTCTTCCCTGTATTTATTCAAGCAGAACCTGGATCGGTGGATAAGGAACTGCAAATATATCTCTGGTCTTCCTCTCGTGTCTCTACTAGAGAGAAGAAGCTTGTAATTATTCGGTTAGCTGAGACTAACATCTTCCACAAAGCAATTCTGAACCACTTCCTATCACATTTTATTTTAGGGAACTTGGCTAGACTTAAAATGTCCCCTTTAATCTTTAGCCTAGTATTCTGCTATGAGACTATGATTGGAAAACTTGTGTACCACTTGTAGATAAACCTGATTTCTCCAGTACTATTTTGAGCTGTAATATAATATTACAAAAAGTTGTGTGTCTGCATAATTAAGTCACCTCTGGACATGATTAAACAGAGTTAGTTGACTTGTACTTACAATGGTATAAAATGAGCATGCATGGATAAAACAAATGATGTTAAAGCTGATATAAGTCAGTAATACTCAGAGAAACTGTGAGTAAACTCTTAGCCTTCTGCTAAAAGTATGCAAGTCTGTATAGTGGAATAAATAGGAACACTGTTGTACTGTGAAAAAATGGATGACCTATGTACAGCTTCCCTGATCATTTTAATACTTACTCACCTATTAGTCATGGTGTGCCCAGTCATGCCCATATTAAAAGTACTATGCAAATGCATATTAAAGTGTAACACAGAACATTAGTAGAAAACTCTAAACAGTGTTGTCTAAACCTGTTCCAAAAAATCACAGGCACAGGTATGAGAAGGTAACCATATTTATTTATAACCAACAACCAGAAATATTGTCCACAACACTGACATTTCAAGTCTCCATTAATAATAGTGCCACACAAAACAGTATAGCTAACACCATGAGAATTCAGGACAGGTAGTGTGATGTATTGCCCCACTGACAAGCTCATACCAAGTACCCAACAACTCCCCATGTTAGGCCTTCTAAGCAGCATACTTAGCACTTGCTCCAACTACAGCATAAAAGACAACTATCCCAGGAAAGCAGGGGAGAGAAACAAAGGATGGGCAGTCATCACAACAACTACCCCCTTAATCTGCAGAAAGAAGAGAATGAATGGAGGGTGGGGATGAGGGAGAGGACAATTAAGGCTGCTATTGCCAAAAATACAGGGATTGCTGGCTGACAGGGGCTAAAATACCCTTGCCAACAATGGCACACCCCCATACAGGAACAGCTGCTGACAAAAGCCTTTGCATGATCTGTTCCTTTGTCTAAATCTCATTTCCCAAAAAAAAAACACAGACACAGGTATGAGGAAGCAAACATATTTATTTATAACCAGCAACCTGAAATATTGTCCACAAAACTGATACTTCAAACCTTCATCAATAATAGTGTCACACTAAACAGTGTTGTCAACACCATGATAGCTCAGGCAAAGCAACACAATGCACTGCTCTCCCAACAAGCTCATACCAGGTACCCAATACCTCATCATGTCAGCATATGTACCACTCACTGTACGTACAATGTAAAAAACATGCACTGCTCTCCCAACAAGCTCATACCAGGTACCCAGTACCTCATCATGTCAGCATATGTACCACTCACTGTATGAACAATGTAAAACACATGCACTGCTCTCCCAACAAGCTTATACCAGGTACCTAGTACCTCATCATGTCAGCATATGTACCACTCACTGTACGTACAATGTAAAAAACATGCACTGCTCTCCCAACAAGCTCATACCAGGTACCCAATACCTCATCATGTCAGCATATGTACCACTCACTGTATGAACAATGTAAAACACATGCACTGCTCCCCCAACAAGCTTATACCAGGTACCCAATACCTCATTATGTCAGCATATGTACCATTCACTGTACGTATAATGTAAAAAACATGCACTGCTCTCCCAACAAGCTCATACCAGGTACCCAATACCTTATCATGTCAGCATATGTACCACTCACTGTACGTACAATGTAAAAAACATGCACTGCTCTCCCAACAAGCTCATACCAGGTACCAAATACCTTATCATGTCAGCATATGTACCACTCACTGTACGTACAATGTAAAAAACATGCACTGTTCTCCCAACAAGCTCATACCAGGTACCCAATACCTCATCAGGTCAGCATATGTACCACTCATTGTACATACAATGTAAAAAACATGCACTGCTTTCCCAACAAGCTTATACCAGGTACCCAATACCTCATCATGTCAGCATATGTACCACTCACTGTACGTACAATGTAAAAAACATGCACTGCTCTCCCAACAAGCTCATACCAGGTACCCAATACCTCATCATGTCAGCATATGTACCACTCACTGTACGTACAATGTAAAAAACATGCACTGCTCTCCCAACAAGCTCATACCAGGTACCCAATACCTCATCATGTCAGCATATGTACCACTCACTGTACGTACAATGTAAAAAACATGCACTGCTCTCCCAACAAGCTTATACCAGGTACCAAATACCTTATCATGTCAGCATATGTACCATTCACTGTACGTATAATGTAAAAAACATGCACTGCTCTCCCAACAAGCTCATACCAGGTACCCAATACCTCATCATGTCAGCATATGTACCACTCACTGTACGTACAATGTAAAAAACATGCACTGCTCTCCCAACAAGCTCATACCAGGTACCCAATACCTCATCATGTCAGCATATGTACCATTCACTGTACGTATAATGTAAAAACATGCACTGCTCTCCCAACAAGCTCATACCAGGCACCCAATACCTCATCATGTCAGAATATGTACCACTCACTGTATGTACA
This sequence comes from Protopterus annectens, assembly GCF_019279795.1. NCBI lineage: Eukaryota > Metazoa > Chordata > Ceratodontiformes > Protopteridae > Protopterus > Protopterus annectens. The sequence goes on from NC_056751.1 coordinate 545,210,007, forward strand.
ATGTAAAAACATGCACTGCTCTCCCAACAAGCTCATACCAGGTACCTAGTACCTCATCATGTCAGCATATGTACCACTCACTGTAAGTACAATATAAAAAACATGCACTGCTCTCCCAACAAGCTCATACCAGGTACCCAATACCTCATCATGTCAGCTTTACTGGGCAGCATATTTACCACTCACTGTATGTACAATGTAAAAAACATGTAGACCAGGAAAGTGGGGGTGAGGTGGCAAAGGGGGCAGTCCACCCACCAAGCAGAAAATTCAGTCTGCTCTCCCCCCATCTTTTCCTGGCCATAATGAAACTCCCTTTTTACATGAAATGCCTGGTGACCCCTCCGTTGGGATGAGAAGCTGCGTGTAACAACCAGTAAACCTTTCCTCAAGCAATAATCTGCCTGAACACAGTAAATGCCACAACTCCAGGGGTAATACCAACTTAGAGCAGTTACATGGCACTGCTCACAGATAACATGTCATGAATATACAGGGACAAATTCATGATGAACACATTAAAAATACAATCTGGCAAATGTACTCTGTCCTTGCAAAATACAGTAGGGATCTTTGTCAATGAACTCCTGGTGCTTGATAACTTTGAAACCAAGTAACTGTGCTAACCTTGAGATTCTATAATTAACAAATTTATGGACCACTTTAATGACCACTGGAAAATTGGCCTGATGCCAAACCAGCCTTGGGGTGAATGCAAACCATGTAACTAAAGCGTTAGGAAGAAGCTTTCTAATATTAGATAATGACTAAAAAACAGCTACCAACAATCATCTTTTCAGGATGAATCCCAGGTCATTTCTACCAGTGCATGCAACCAGCAAGGCTGGCTGATGGATGTGATATCAACTTCCTCCAACATACCAACCAGATGCCCCTCCAACATGAAGGGGAAACTCTCTCCTAACAACTTCAGAGGCTGACAAGTCCAAACCCCTATTTTGACCATTAGGGCAGATTAAAGATCTGCAAGCTGGCCTATGGATAAACGAGTGCCAAAGATCAAAATGCCTGAAATTCCTGAAATAAACAACAAATAATTCAATTATCTGACTTAAGTCAAAAACGATTTAGAAGAGCAATGGTTGATCCTTTTAATCACTTAAATGGAATGACTATCCCTCCCCAGGTCTAAAGTCCTGCCTATTCTAAAGGAGTGCAAAGAATAACCTGAGGGTGAAAAACCTTGCGTGACAACAGCCTCTTTCAACATGGTATCTAGCATACTATGAGTAACAGCTGTCCCACTGGTGAGTTTAAAAAGGATCTTGGAGGGACAGCACTACCTATCAAGGCTCAGAATGGTCACTAGCCAGCAGAAATTGCACAACTCTGGACAAGAGCCTTTTTCCAACATGACTTGATGACCAGCATCTCCACACTACCACTGCCTTTTGCATGGTCACATAAACCCCCCAACAAACAGAAAATAGGAGCTCATGATCTCTAAATACCATCCAGTAAAAGCAGAAAAACAAAGCCATCCACACTACAAAAGCAGAATAATCTTTAGTCTGAGATTGAGAGCCCTTAATGAGAGACTGTAACATGGGTCTCAAAATGGGAATGGACCTTTTCCTAGTCTTTCAATATCCTGGACATCAACCATGACTTTGAAACATCAGGCACACCAGTTATCCTAGCTACACAAGCCACAACTGACAAGTGGACATAGATTGAAGCTGGCAACTTAATTATGAAACTATCTTGACAATTTAAAATAGGAGAGGAGAGATGGGGACCACTGTTTCTCAGAGGGAAGTAAATCCACAAAAAGCAAAGCACTGCATGACATCTTTGTACTTGCTGACCAGGAAGCACAGACCAAGAACTCAGTCTACTCAAATCAGCTAAAACTGAAGAGGGATTGCTGTAGCCCCCTCTCAAGCATCCAGTACCAGGCTGTGGAATGTCAAGATCTGTAGATGAAAAAGAGACTCAGCCACATTGTTGGCCTTACCAGAAATGCATTTGCCAGAAAAAGATTTATATGAAAGGTATGCATGACTGAATGCCTAAGCAATGATTGGACCTTATAGGGCTTGGATGTTTTCTTGCACAGAAGCTGGACCATAGTCTGGTTTTCAGAATGAATGATGACTCACTGGGAGGTAAAAAGGTCTTGCCAAACTACAGATGCAATCTAAGTCAGCATGAGTTCAAGAAAGATAATGTCCCTCCTGCACTCAGCTGTCCAGGGTCAGGTCAAGGCACCAAGAACCACTGCCTTGGCAGAAGGAAGCAACCCCTGGAAGCATCTTTGAATAGGTGCAAGCCCTACAATGATGTCCACAGGTCTTGTCAAGGAATCTCCCCACTGAAACATGCAAGGAGCTGCACCAAATGTTGAGGTCCTCATTCATTGTGGTTGTCACCTGAACCAGAATGTGGTTCTGGCAGCCCCTTCCAGTAGGTTAGTGATGGATCTGGTGAAAACTCTGCTGGGGGCCTCTGTCCTATAACCAAATTAAGGGGCCCCAGTAACTCCATAACCTGACCAATATGCATCTTAGATGAGTGTGGAAACTCCCAAATAGCCAACCACTGAAATGCAGCTTGTTCACCAGAAGGCAAAAGGACGACAAAAGAGTATTGATTTCCAGTCCTAGAAATTTCACAACATTGAATGTCCCCATAACTTTGTTGTATTCCAAGGGAACCCCCAACTCTTGACAGAGCTGATCGAATATCTTTAAGCCCTCACTGGCCCCATTAGCCCTCTCACCCACCACCAGGAGATCATCAAGGTAATGCACTTTGGCATGATGAGGAGACCTGTGGTGCCAGCACCACTGCAAGGCACAGCTGAAACTCTCAAACATAGCATATTCTACAGCATAGCCCAAGGTCAAGGTCATAGCAGTGTCAAACAAGTACTCACCACCCTAAGTCGTACAAAGAAATGGACAGTCCTCTTCACTGATGTGCAACAGAAGGAAAGATGCCTCATTATCCAACTTGGCCAGCCAAGGGTCCAAAAACCTGCTGCAGATTTTAATGGCATACTCAAGGTTGTATGTACTTTCACATCTTCAGTGCTAATACCATTATTAATCAATGAGCCCTGGAGGAAGGACAGATAATAGATGAGCATAAATTCAACTTCTTTCCTTTCAGGAACCAGGCCATGTGGGGAAATTCTGAAAGAAGCAAAAAGAGGCTGTGAAAATGGCCCCAATACCCTGCCAGCCAGGATCTCATTAAGAAGCAAGCTATAGATTGGCCCTTCTCTGCCTCTAACAAAGCAAAGGCTCTTGCACACCACACCAGAGGATATAAGGAAGAACAGTATAACCTGATGAAAAAATCTGCAAGCTATTAAAGCTTATCAATAAATGAATTCACTCACATTCTGATTTTTTGCCATCTACAAGAAAAACTCCATCTTTCAGTTAATAAGTGGAGATACCAACACACTTCAAAAGTACATCCCTTAACTAAAGAGACCAAGGTGACCGTGCAGAGCAGATGGCACAGCTTAGAGTAATTAAGATTGCTGCTGCCAAAAAGATGGGAATTACCAGCTGACAGAGTCTTAAATAACCTGCCAACAAGAACACACTCCCATACAAGAACATCTCTTGACAAAATTGCAGACCTCTTTCCCTTGTTAACATCATTGCAACTGTAATGTTGACAGCAGTAATTTTTGGGGGTGCTGTGACTAGTTTCAGGCAATGCAGGACAGTGACATAAGTATGTCAATAGTAATTAATGTTTCAGATGAAATGACAGACAAATTCTCATACAGTTCAGCTATAGTTCACCAGCAAAGAACATATTTCCATAATTTAACATTCAGCAAATGCATTCATACCAGAGGCAATGTTTTTGTGACTATTTGCTTAAGTAGATATTTCTGTAATATACAAGCAGAATGAAGGCGTGATAACCTTGTCACATCATTTCACTTCCTTTAGTCCTATTAATACCTAATAAATTCAAGCAATAAAAAACAGTCCAGTCTGTCTTGAGATACTACAGTCCTGCAGACATAACATTTGTTTTAAATAAATACTACATCATGTAAAAAAAGTCACAATGAATATGCAAGGACAGGAAGACGGCACACAGATTCCTTACTTTTAAATGTTTTAGCTGGAAGAACTTCAGACCGCAGGATATTCGTTCAGGTGAGTTAGTACAAAGGGATTTATTCTGATGTTTCATACATTACAATGTGCATAGCTATATCTGATAGGCTAAGAGAGGGGAAAAAAAAAACTAATTCATGCACATAATCATATAGCTGAGCTGAACCATTCAATATATTGTTAAAACAAGGGCAAATTTATGAAACACCAAAATGTTTTATGAACTACATTTTGTGTAAAATAGTGGAATATTTCATTATGCATTCCATTAAATTTCTTGTGGACTGCAAACTCTTTCATAAACGTTTGAGTCAGTTTTTAGTGTGTTATCACAGTTCAATCTTATGTTCATCTTGATACAGATTCTGGATGTAGTCTTGAAGTCCTGAGCGACACATAAAATGTAATTTTCAAGTTATAACATCCTGAAAAAAACAATCCTAAATTCAGCTGTAGCCAGTGAGTGGTAACATATACTCTGATGTACAAGGATATGCAACAGGAAAGCCTCTGAAACAAGTGGGTTTAAGCTTAAATACCTGTAATTGCATTGTTAACCACCACTACATAAAGCTTTGACTAAGCTTTAGGGTATTTTGATAATACCTCCTTCTTCTAATTAATGATCTATAACATAATTTATTATGCTCCATAAACTTATATTGCATGACATAACTTTTAATGAATGGAAGTCCATGTATCATTATTTTGTAACCAGGTTTTGTTATATCGCTACCCTTTTGATAAATAATTAATAAATGATGCTACTTCTGTCATTAAAACATACATTATCGATGTTCAGATTATCACATTACTTCCCCTGCCTCTCTAATCTGCCCACAAAATCAGAAAAAAAGGAACTGGCTTAATACATTTTTCTACTCCAATATCAGAGTTACAGAATGGGGAAATTCAGACTACATGCATCTTTTATTAATATTCACTTGTTAAAGATAACCTGTTTTTTATTTCTTGAAAGTTAGACTATTGAAATCTGAAGCTCCTTCTGTATAAAAGATCATCACTTTCACACAGATAGACTTATTAGACCAAACTGATTATAACAAACAGAAAGATGTACTGGAAGGAAGATACACTCCCTGTAAACATTTTGTTTTAGTTTTAAACAGTATTTTTTCATAGTGTGTAGAACAGGAAGGGTTAACTGTTGTTGCTGATGTCATCACAGCATGTGAGCTGACAGGCTCAAGCACTTCCTGGTATTTTATTTAATCTGAAGAAGTTTGATTTTATTAAACGAAAAGGGCCTTGTGCACTTTAAAACTACTGGTTGCTTTCTGAAGCCATTTCTTTTATTTATTTAACCTTCTTCCTCTGTGATTCTTGTCGGAAAAACTGGAAGTGGAGTGAATTGTGGGCAGTGTTAGTCCTGAGTTTTACATATTCATTTTAGTACATTAGAAGATGTTACACTTGCCATCCTGTTCTTTTAGTATAGCTTCTAACACTTTAATCATCCATTTCAATATGCAAACATATATAACCCTTCAGAGATGTGATATTCAGCTTCTACATTTATTACTTTACTTATTTATTAATTTCTGAACATGCTGACTAAAATAACATTCATTGATCAAGCATTACTATTAACTTAATACTTCAGAAATGAAAACAATAAAGTAGCAATTAACTTCCATTGTTAATTATATTTTGCATTCTTTGTTTTCCTACCTGCATAGGCACAATGCATACAAGTTGTAATTCCTTTAGATGTAACTGGAGGCTGTTGAATATCAGGCAAAAGTAATTGATCAGCAGTAGAGAAAAAAAAAGTGTCTGTGGGATCTTCACATCTAGAAGAATCCTTTGCAAACCATATCTGATGAAAGTGACTGCAAACTTAAAGCTGACACTGATAATAACTTTGTTAAGTATCCAGTAGTACCTATATATATTCAGATAGTCAATATTCACAGATATGCGGTTTGCAGAGTTTTCTTTCAATCAGTCGTAAAAAACAATTTATTTCAAAAATATCGTAAGTCTACAGAGAACAAAGCAGATTGCAGAGAAGGAGAAAGGAACCTTAGAAGGAACGCACACAAGTTGTCATAATCTCACAAAAAAAAAAGAAAAGTGCAATTGTTAGCAAAGATTTATAGAAAAAAAAATTCTAAAGATATTTGTTAGCATTAACAGAGCTCACAAAGTCACTTTTTTCCAAATACAGAACACAGACAAAGAAAACATTAAAATTTTATTGCAAAGATTTGACTGAATCCATTTCTTTTAAAGGTATTGCCCTATATTCACAAAATGAGAAGTATGGATTTTGTTGTTGTTGAAATAGTCAAATAGAAACAGAAATTACAGAGGATTCTGTTCTAACTCAGTATGACAAAACAATACTGGCTCACGCACCATCATCCTTTCTTTTGATTATTTTATTTCCAAACTGTTTCACACAGAAGCATTTTATCAAGGCAAACAAACCATTAAAACAACAATTAAAAGCTGTTTGTATTGCACATAATATATATTTTAAACACATCTCTAAAAACAAGGTTGAAAATTTCATCCACTACTACTGTGCTGTTTTGAAAAATCAGAAGGTGGTGTGTAAAAGAAAGCTCTTCATGTCTGTTTATTCACTTTGGTAACTGGTTGGTCCAAAATGAGGATACTACATATAGCAGAAACAGAGGGGGAAGCTATTTCTCTAAACAAGATAATTTATGTTTAACACAGTATAAATGCAACACTGACATACAGTTAACACAGATCAATTTTCAGATAACAATAAGGATCATTTATGTATAAAAATGCCCTTATGTCCATGTAATATAGGTACAGTATTGGATGAAACTGACCCACACAAAGGACTGTGAAACGTGATGCCATAGGTAAAAAGACTCTTACACTGACTCTGGAAAGCATACTATTGCACAATATTGACCAATGGATGGCATTATCACTCTTAAATCTTAGGCCATGGATGACCTGTGCAGTAATTTATTCATTTAATGATACCTGTTTTATCCCATTCAGAGTAAGACAGGAACCGTACACATGTTAAGATATGCGCACAAGCATGGACTCACGCACGCACACACGCACGCACGAGTTGACGGTGATACAAACAGCATGCAGAATTCCTAAGTTTTGATAGTTACATTTACTGTATGCTCTTGTTGTGAATTGTACAAGATCTTATGTTGATTAATCAGAAGTTTCTACGAATAGTTTTAATTTGGTCTGCAGTTATTCTGCAACTACTTATAGTTTTAAGGTGAATGAGATAACAAAGACATTTGCTAACAAATGTGTTGCAAGGTTTGCACCTTTGTTAAGTTTCTTGGTGATTGAGTACTGGGATTTTGTAGATCAGGACCCAGTGTGACACAAGGGGGATGTTATACATCTAAGTGACACAAGATTGGAGTTTTTTAAAGTGCATTTGTCTTTGTTTTTAAAAAGGTTGGTGTACTTTTAGGGTTTAAATTTGGTGGAGGGTCCACAGCTATTTAGTAGTTTAGGGAGAAAGAGGGAAGAGGCTGCCATGTAGACAGCTTGGTAGGTGGAAGAAGGTAAGGTAAGGTATTCTTTCCCTCGTTCCCTTTCTGCCTTTGTACAGAGAGCAGTGGCTTATAGTGCATTCTAATACTGCTACTGTTCAGTTTGTGTACTGAGCTGAGCGTTCTGAAACATTGCAGTACATGCCAGTCACTTAGTCATCTGTTAGCATCCCACTGTTCAATATGACTTAGTCTGACTGTCTTCGTTAGTATTGTTTTCTGCAATAAAATGTAGTTGCATTAGTTAAGCTGTGTGTTTACTGTGTTGGAGCACAAGGTTTGGGGAGAAATATCTTTTAACAGGTAGTAGACCCCCTCTCTCACTTCTCCTTTGCAAGTAAACATGCCCCTACATTAAATGAATAAAATGTAACTTAAGAAAAAAAAAAAAATATATATATATATATATATATATATATATATATATATATATATACACACACACATGTATAAATATATATGTGTGTGTCTGTATGTATGAGCATTCCTCTGCAATTCATGCTCTTCAAAAATAAATGACAGCTGGACACTTCTTCTTTTTTCTTAACTGTTCTGTACCCCTGAAAAAATGCATTGAGGGCTTTACACTCATAATCCCTACTTCAAAATGAGTAACTTCAGGAAAGAAGCATCTCCAGGACAACAGTGAAGAAAGACATGTGTCCCATCTACCCATAATTTTGATGATATGTGATTCTGATGAGATGCAGCATTTCCATACGTGTACATATAGATAGATAGATGGATAGACAGACAGATAGATGAAGACACAGACAGTCAGACAGATGCTTCCCTGTGTTCCAGCAACTCTTCCTCCAATGAGACTTTTCATCAATTTTTTGAAGACTGAGAAGTCTAACACAAAAAAATATAAAAACACAAAGCCTTCTTTTTTGCAGGGGTACAAGACACTTTCACCCCCCCATTTGTCGGGCTTGGCCCCGCAACTACAAACCAGGTCCACAACTGCACTGCAATGTAATCAAGTAAAAAGAAAAATACTATAGTACACCATTAGCTTGCAGGTGTATATCACATTGTCGAACAAACTATTTAGTGAAAAGCTTTTTGTCGAAAGCTCTAGCCATCAAATGACTGTTTTAGTGAATTATTGAAATAAACACTGGGCCATTATTGGGAATTTGCCCTTTTCCCCACTGTAGTATGATCTTGGAGTTGGTATATTTAGTTAGGGTGGGTGTGGTGTGTGGGGGACATAGCCCCCCACTTGAGTGGGTTTTGCATTTTGTTATTTTTGTGAAGATCGGTGGATGGCCTACTGGTTATTTTCCATGGGAAAACTTTAGCTTAAAATGTCATTCGATGGATAGAGCTTTCGACAAATAGAGTTCAATGAATAGGTATTCACTAAACAGATCATTTGACAATGTGATATAGACCCTAGCTTGCACCATGCAAGTACACACAATTTAGACAATTTGTAATTAAAAGAAATCACTGAAAAGCTGGTTACAAGAGAATGCCTGAATACCTGACTTAATATTATATACCATTGGCCTAACTGGTATATGTCACGTCTCTCAAAAAGTCCCTAAGTCAAAATCAAATTTCATTTTCCTGAATCACCACCAATTAAACCCAATGAATCATTTTTGATTAAAAAAATGGATAAATAATAAGCTGAATATCCGGACACCAACACAAAAGACAAATAATGAAAAACAGTGAAAAGTAAGTAGCCAATGTATCACTAGAGGAAAGCTACAACTTGTCAAAAACAGATTAATCTCGGGCTTAACTCCCGGAAATGGGCAACTTCTGGAACTTTCCTTATGTATCCTTTCCCCAAGATATTGTGACACAAAAGTTGGTATATATATTTATATATATATATATATATATATATATATATATATATATATATATATACATATATATATATATATATATATATATATATATATATATATATATTGGGGTGTGTGGGGATATTCCAGGAATTTCCTTTTTGATGAGTTATACCCCAACAAGTTTCATTTCAACGCATCACAGCGATCTATGCCACTCGTCTTTGAAACATAGACTATAGTAGATATAATCCATCTAATGCAAAAGCAAATATTAAAACTCTATAAAGAAGCAACCATCAGTGTGAAGTTTTCAATAGCCATAGCTGATAGGTCACAACATTTGTTTTGAACAAAATTTAAGAAAAATGATCTATCTATAAAAATAGCAACTTTAATATTAATGTTACATGTGAAGAAATAATAATAATAGTGTTAAAACAAATACATCACAGCAATTAGGCTGCATTCATCAAATTAGATGCAAACTCTAAGCTTTCTTGGTCTTCAGTAAATATGATTAAATATGATTAAATGTTTTAAACAGGTCTATGACACTGGATCGAAAACTGATTTAATCGAATGGCTTTTATACCAAAAATGCTGTTGATAGAAATCAGCTTTGTGAGATCAGGGTACAGTGAATATCAGAAAATTTGCCCTTTCCTCACTGTAGTGTGATCTTCGAGTTGGTATATATATTTAGTGGGGGGTGGGGAGCACAGCTCCCCACAAAAACGATTTCTATCAAAGGCATTTTCTGTGTAAAAGCCATTCGATGATATCAGTTTTCGATCAAGTGTCATAGACCCATTTTAAACAGAGTTTGTTTTTCCTCTGATTGTCATTCATGACTTCCAGAAAGAAATAGACAGCTTCGCTGCTAACATTTTGTCCACAAACATGGATCATACTTATTTATGTAACTCACCTCGTGAATTAAACCTGTAAAAATCTTGACTGCAGTTTTCTAGGGGTAGATTGGTATTTAGGACATTAAGTTCAATGGTTCACAGTTTGCAAAACTTGACTTGTAGAGTACATTTATCTCAAAATATAACAACCTGAAAATAGCAGTAATCGGAGGATAGGGAGTCTCGTCACCCACAAAAATATATATTTTGTAAGTTTCACAATTTAGTCAGTGAAGCACCATTACAAAGACTATTCAGTAAATCATTTACTGGATTCAGCACCATTGATTTGCCCCTAAACTGCTTTATAGAAAAGCTGCAGAAGTTACCTAATTGTGGAAATGAAAGTATACAGTAGATAGAGTTTACCTTCCTCTGAAATGCACTGCACTCCATTCAGGAAATGAAAAAAAAAATGTTCAGTAGCTGCATTGAAACAAAGATCCATGCTGTAATGAGACATGGATCAGTGAAGCTATCAAACACTCCAAAAATAAAAAAAATATATAATCTTTTAGCTTTATCCAGAAGACAGAAAACATATCCTCTCTTCAATTCAGCAAAATGCTTTAACAACATTCTTCCATCCAGCCTACAAATTCCCACTGGCAAAATAAACTTCATGAAAAGGATTTTGTAAATAATAGTTCAATTGAAATAATTACTGGTCATAATGAAGGAGAAAGGTGGATACACAACTTTCTACCACTGTCAAGTTGTTCGTGGAGCTACACAGTCAGTGAAGAAGCTTTGAGGAGGAGCAAAGATTTTTGAACATACTTCAAGATGTAAAAACGAATGTACTAAAGGGTCTAGTTCGTTTTTAGAAACATTTCATTATGTGTTATTGTGAAACAGGTTCCTGCTATTTCATTTTGTTGTGCTAAAATCACAAGGGACTCTATGTTTACAAGTTAATTCATATCGTACTTAAAATAAAAATATTTAATTAGGTGTATTAATTGATCAGCCTGAAAGTGCAAATTCTCAGTGTAGGCATGTCATATTGCTTTTAGTCCTTCATGTGCTTTCCATGGTTATTTCAAACTTCTGTTTCCTCTCTTGTCTTTCGGCTTTTCCCGGTTAGTGGTCGCCACAGCGAAACGCCGGTCCGCTAATGATTGGCAGTTGATTTTTACGTACCGAGTTGCCGGCCCTACCGTACAACCTTCAACGAAGGTACGGCCATTCACGTATGTCTCCACGCAGAAGACGCTCTAACTGCGAATCGAACCAGACAGCATCTTAACTGTGAGGCGACAACGCTACCGCTTAATGTAATTAGCACCACCAAGAGGCATTTAAGAGACACTGCAGCCAATGTAATAGCTTCTGTCCTATTGTACTGTAGTGTAGATAATGAACAAGTGTCAAGTTTTTCACAACAAAAACAAGAATGAATTGTGGAATCTGACCTATTAAACGCAATATGACCTTGCACACTGGTAAACTGCCCAAAATCACATCTTTCTACTACATTTTCATGATTTCAAAATATTAAAAGTACTCTGCTGTCTTAAACACCTCTCCTGCTTAATTGTTTTTAAGAATTTAAGAATTATAATGAAAATTATTTTACACTGCTCTTTTGTATCTAGCTGTTTCTTTCATAAATTTTCATTAGCTATGGACATGTTTTTTTTTTAATGACAAAGAGTAATTTCTACGTATCATCTGTCTTAGATGACAGCCACTCACTTCATTAGTTCTCAGAACTTCCTATCACTGTCACGTACGAAGGAACATTCAGTTCTTACTACCCACATATGTAGCCTTACAGGGTAACATCAGTTGTTTGGAATATTCAAGCTCGTATCACCTCTGTACAAGTATGACTTGACTTGTTAGTTCCTGGTGTCATTGTTGAAAGAGATGCACATGAGAAAGATGTTATTCCTTGTATGCATGTCTGGAGTCTGTCGGGCGTTTATCTTCTAATGTTGTGGCCTCTTGCTGAAACAGTAAGACAGGCTTTATACTGCATGGTAGCGATCTGTCTTTTGTAGCATGGAGTAACTTCAGTCAGAATAGTAAACTTAGGAGGGGGTAGTGTACTTTCCTTACTGTAAAATAAATAAATATTTTTTTCTTATTGCATTAGATTGAATTTTTCATAAGCTCATCTACAGGTGTTTCGGGTTTGTGTGCAAATGACATGCACCCATATACTGGAAGATCCCCACCCATTTTTAAACACCCAGTAAACACTCCTTAGGGGACCATTTTCAGCTTAGCCAATAATCCAAAGTTAGACTCAAACCCTGTCTCTTGTGCCTATGAGATGAAGACCTTAACCATTATGTCAAACTGACCCCTTAAAGCTTAAACCCTCTACTTCAGTTATTTCATAATAGGAATGCCTTTAACTATGACATACATTTACATTCTCCTGCTAATATCAATTAATTTCCTTCAACCTTCACAAATAACCCATAGCAATTGCCTGATTTCCACTACCTCCATACATCAGACTTCCAAACATACCTACCCCTACCCCATTAAACATTCACATCACACCCACATCAGCACCCAACTCACATACATCAAACATATCAGGGCCCCAATACCTCATCATATTTAGTTTTGGTAGAAAACTCCAGATATACCCAAAACAACACAGATCAAAAGCACTACTCAAGTTCAGTCCCAATGTCTGTATAGTTCTGCTAAGAGGCAATATTGAGCCCAGTCCAGGATCACTTGACAATAATGTCTCAACTCAAACCAATAAAGAACATATTACCTGCTCCCTCTTTAACACCTAGAGTATCAAGCACAAAATTGGCCAAATCAATGATTTTACCATACAAAGTAATCTTGACATTATAGTTATTACAGAAACATGGCTGTGCCCTGACAACCTTAGTCTTCACCAACCTCATACCATACTGTTCATAAATACAAGATTACAGACCAGGTGAAGACCCTGTGGGAGGATCATTACTTCTCTTCAAAAACATCCTTGACCCCATTATCATTGCACAAGCTAACAGTAATGCAGAATCTGATTCTAACTGGATCCCTTTTAAAATTTTCAACAAACAACCAAAATTTCTTGTTATAGTCACTGCATACTTACCTCCACCAGCCTCGCTACCAAAATTCAATACCCTCATCCAACAAATATATACTATACCTCCCAAAAACTGCAACCTAATCATTCTTGAAAACGTTAACCTTAACTACTTAGGACCAAAAGCTATTGATATGTCGGAATTCCTGGCTAGTTCTAGTCTCTCCCAAATCATCTCTGACGCCACTAGACCAAGCCTTCAGTCCAACAGGAACACCTTTTACTAAATCTTGTATTAACTAATAATCCTACAATGTTATCTAGATCAGTGTCCCATAACTTTCTCGGTACATAATCTAATGTTAAAATATAAACCTAAACGTATCACCTTCAGACCACAAACCATTCAGAATATAATTTTTCTTAAAAACAACCTTGCCACCTTGACTGGTCTCACTTACTTGCCATAAAATACTCCAGTGAAGCAGTTAACCTTATCATTACCCTACTACAATTGTAAAACACTTTTGCCTCTAGTACAAAGTCTACTTTAACTTCTTAAACATGACTGAATCTAATGAACTCAAACACCTCCTCAAATTACATGATTGAAGCATGGCATAATTGGAAGTGCAAACCCACCACAGATTCCCAAGCCAAATATATCACTCTTTTTAAACTAGCCAAGAAATCAATCTACAGACACAAAAACAACTACTACCAAAAGCAAACATATCACACTTTTATCTAAACCCAAAAGATTCTTGAGAGAAATCAACCACAAACAAATTCTCATGATCTGACTTCCTCAGTGAGTTCAGCAACCTGCTACACATCAACAACAGCACAAGCCTACAACCTCCACAACCATCTTCTCCCTCCCTTTCCACTCCACTATTCCACTTAAAACGATTAGAACCAAGGACATAGAAACATATTGAATAAAATACAAGTAGATACTCCACTGTGATCAGATAACCTAGACCCTGGTTCATTCACTGTTGTAAGAACTTCATCTCTCACTCTACACTCACATATACAACCTCTGCTTAGCAAATTATGCCTCAGATATGGAAAAAAGCAAAAGTCCCTCCTTTTCCAAAACTACCCAAACCAACTACTGTGTCACAATACTCTCAATACTTCCCACTTTAGAAAAAATACTAGAAAAAATTATCTACAAGCAAATTATTGCTTATTTATGTCAATACCATATATTATCCAAGAAGCGACACAGATTCTGATCTGAACGCAGCAGCATAACAACTCTCGACTCCCTCATAGATGACATCCTATTCAAAAAGGACAAAGGTAACCTGACATGAGCTGTCTTTACTGACCTCACAAAAACATTTGATTTAATTGACCATAATTACTGTTTGATAAATTAACTGAAATAGGTATTAGTGACAATGCAAAATCTTGGTTTGAAGATTTCTTTACCAAAAGATAAGATCTTTCAAGTTAAAAGTAGACACCACAACCTCTGAAACAGCTCCTGTTATGAAAGGAGTTCCTCAGGGTTCCACTTTAGCCCTTCTGCTATTTTACATATTTATCAACAAACTCCCATCTGATCAAACTCACATGCCTCTAATTTGTTATGCAGATGACAAGGTCATCTAGAGATCAAACAAATCCCACTCTATTATACAAACTCAACTTCTAGATGACCTCTGAAGCCTCAACCAATGGCTAATAGGCCAGAAACTCATGCAGAATCTCTCAAAAACAAAAGCAATGCTACTTGGAACCAAACAAAAAATAGTGAAAGCATCCAGCTAACTTAATATTGAAGATGTTAACAATACCACCATGGAAACTGCCACATCCATTAAATACTTCAGCAGTTGGCTAGACCAATCTCTGAAACTAGAGTTCATCTGATGAATTGCTCTTTGCTGTGGCAACTCTTGTCTTAGCCTCTTTGTAAGCCAAACAGTACTCCTTCGTATTCTGGTCCATCTTTTCTATATCTTACTTTCTCCTGCATTCCTTCTTTCTTTTGTTGACTTTCTGGCCTTTGCATTCCACCACCTGCTTTCCTTATGTACCTTGCTTCCATACCTGTCTGGGACATATATCTGCTCTATAATCCTCACTCATGCTGTTTTGAGGCACTGCCATTCTTCTTAAATTCCACCTACTTCCTCTTTTTCCTGAGGTGCTAGAGCCTTAAGTATTTCCTTGAAGCTCTGTACTTTCTCTCCAGTCAACTCCCAGGTGTGCAGCCTAGTCCCTGTTGATGTTACAGACTTTACTGACCATTGCTTGCAGTTGATTGTGGCAACCAGTGGTTTATGCTGTGGGCGAACTGTTTCACCTGGTATGACTTTGAAGTCATTGATTTTATTCAAGTGCCCTTTCTTTAACAGGAGGAAGTCAACTTGAGTTGCATGTTGGCCACTCTTACATGTGAACTTGTGACTGTCTCTCTTGCTGATCCATGTGTTGGCCACCATCAACTCTGGAATGTACTCTTGTTAAATTCTGTTACCCCACCAATGTGGACCCAGGTTGTCCTCATATGTGCATTCAGGTCAGCCATTATCAACATCAGCTTATGTCATCCTGTTTTATCTAGTAGGTCCTGCAACTGTTATCTGAATGCACTCTTATCCTTACTATCACAACCCCGCTGTGAGGCCTATGCTAAGATTATGAATAGTGCCCTATCCTTACATTAGAGTCTGATTATCATGAGTCTATCACTAATTCTGATGACATCCTGCACTGTTTTCTGAAGCCTCTACCTCATCACAGTTCCCACCCCATTTCTAGTCTGTCCTCCACCTGAGTAGTAGACCCTGGACCTCAAGCCATGTGACTTTGCTGCACTACCCTTTCATCTTGGATCCTGGACACATAGGATGCCCACTTTCCTCCTTACTATCATTTCATCCACTTCCAAGCTGCATTCCATCAGTAAACTAACATTGAGTGTAGCAAGTCGTAGTTCATGTTTGGTAGGTTCATTGGTTGTACATCTAACTTTCACTCAACAGAGCTATCCCAGGTAACCCAAGCTGGGCAACTGGACACTGGCCAGCCAGTAGCTTATTGACCCAGGGCTGCTGGGCTTCATGGTGGGCATACATTGGTCAATAAAGGGACATACACCCAATCATTACCACTGTTAGAATGGGTTCCTGGTGCAGATCAAAGTAGGCCAGGTCCTCAACCTACTTATTGCCACTAACTACTCATGCCCATATTGGAAAGATTAGTCAACATGACCAAATCACCTAGAGCCAATTTTTACACCATCAAGTGTCTAGCCCTGCCAATGACACACAGTCTGTGATCTTTGTTCTTCTATTGTGAGGATACTGCACACCACAGTTAATGCCCAAAGCGGTTGGTATTTACAACTCTTCCCCCTTATAGGCACCATCTGGAGTCTGTGCTGCTGCCCACAACCCCATTATTGAGTAAGTTTCAGGAGGAAACACTTAGCATGCTTTTGGGAGATGGGAAGAACCCCAAAGAGAAGCTGGGAGGACATGCAACCTCCATACAGGATCAAACCTTGTACCTTATGCATGTGAGTGAAAGACATTAACCATTACGCCAACTAGTTGTCTTCCCCTCTCTATCATAAACTTTTCACCAAAACTCCTTCATATAATGTCAGGGGTATCTGTCAATCTCAACCCACACTACTCCAAAAACTTAATTGCACTAACCATGATTCTCTATCCTAAGACCTAAACTATAGGACTCCATTCCTCTCTCAATCACAGACATCCAAAAGTACTCAGACTTCAGGCAACAGCTCAAGGAACACCTCTTCACTCAAACAAAGTGCAGATGCACTCACTCAGCTCACATTACATGAACAATAAATAACTCACATCCCTTTACCCCTATTTCATCCCTCCTTATTTCATATTGTCATCTCCTCACTTACTGCCACTCATTCACACTAACTGTCTCTTCTCTTTTCAACTCACACTTCCTCTCCTCTTTACTCCTGTTCCCTTTGCTGGCCTCTCTCACCATTTTTCTGTTTTCTCCTCATAGTATCCTTTCCTGCAGCTAATTCTCACTTCCCTCTTCTAATGTCTTCATGCCTCTTTAGATAATTATATGTTGCTATCCCTGTCTCAAGATCCATCTCAGTTGCTATGGCTACATCTTATCTGAAAATCTCTGCTAAGCTTAATTCCATTTTTCCATCCAGATATTGTAAACGGCTTCTTGAACTAAATTTTACAGCAGATTATTGCCTCTGTAAATATGTATATGTTTTTAGCATATCCTTGTATCTGTAAATACGTCTTGTTCAATTCTTATGTGATCCTATTCACCCACTCTCTGCCTACTTATGGTACATTGAGATCAGTGCATTACCCCAGTAAGCAAATATAAATAAATAAATGAATAAAATAAATGAAATTGTGGTTTGTCAATTTTTGGCCTAGTTTTTCCAGTAAAGTTCAGATTAACTCAGGAGATGTGCCAGAACTATCATGAAAAAAAAAGTCCACAATAGAAGGATTTCTTCTAGTCCTTTAGCATATTAAAAAGAATACAACCGTGACAACGGTTCTGTGGCAGATGGTCAAATTTAAAGAAATAATAGCAAAGAAAACAGGGAAAACTTGCCGAAAAAAATGACCACATCCATAGAGCAATGTAAGAAAAATAGCATTTTATAAGCAATGCACAAATTAAAAATTAGCTACCCCAGATAAAACATTTGAACATGTTTTAGGTTCATACATTCATAGGTGTTTACTAGGCTAATGACCACAACAGCCTTTTTAAGCCTAGCCATGTATCCCAAATCTCTGGCAAGTTTTGGTACCCATAATAAGTGTAAGCAGGGGCTTGGGAGGTTAAACATTTATAATCAGAGGCCTGGGAGATGAACCATTTAGATTTTGCCTATGCCCATTAGAGACGCAGGTGGCAAGCCAGGGATGAATTAGCTGTTCCCATCCAACTGTCCAAGTTACACTTGAATTGGGTTAGTGAACTCTGCTTCACATGGATGGGGAACCTGTTCCAGAGATGGGGTATTCTCTGGGATACCTACCTGTGTCTCCAGCAGTTCCTATCTATATCACAGGTAAGGTTTAAGTCTTTATAATGGGTAATTCTGGTGCTGTTTGTCTTGGTGATATGCAGGAGGTCCATCAGAGTGGGGTCTGACAATGCCCTGTATACCAGGCATGGATTTCCCCACAACAACATGTATTAGACAGAATACAGGGATAGGGCCTTGAGGCTGTCTGCATAGGACATTTTACTAGCTCCCTGTAATCTTTTAGTGAGGAACATCTGTGGACATTCTAGTTGTTGGATATGCCTGGTTAGGTACTCAGTGATGGGTGTGATGAATGCCAAATAAAGTGAAACAATGACTTCCTTGGTCCTAGATGCCATACTTTGTTTATAAGTTGTGCAACATAGAATGATTTCCTCACTACTGTAGACATGTGATGGTCAAAGGCTAGATTACTGTTTATGTGTGTCGCTACATCCCTGACTACTGGGTCAGCTCTAAGGAATGTGTTGTCAATATGATAGTTACCAGGGGTGGATGACTTCCTGAAGGATACTGTTATTCATTTCTTGGTATTTAGTTTTAGTCCATGGCTCTGACATCAGTTGTTTTTCTGTGTCAGCCCTTCCTGGAGAACATTTGTGTTGGTGTGGGATTTAATGGCAGCTTTTAATTTGCAATCATCTGCCAATTTAGTCAGCCAGAGACAGTTGATATTGGCATTGACTTCAGAGAAGTAAATCCTCCAAAGAGAAGTGAGTCCCTGCAAGTATTGTAGCTGCACAGCTCCAAAAGTCATTCAGCAAAACCAAAAATGCAGAGCCAGAAAACCGTGACAGAAAGTTTATTAACATAAAATAGGAGAACAAAACAGACCAGTTTTGGCTGTAAGTTTATCAAGCCTTCTTCAGTGTAGTAAATTATAGTTGCAACCATTCTCCTTTTATATTGTATCACTACTAGAGGCTGAATAAGAGAATTGCTTCCATTAACACATTTCATTAGAAAAATTCATTAAGTCCCTGGTGAGAATAAAGCACCCAGTTTGATGATCCATTTTTTCTCATTGATATTGGCCTTGACTTCAGAGAAGTAAATGCCAAAAGGGAGTGGTCCAAGGACTGATCCCTGAGGGATTCCACTTGAAATTGGCCTCTTTGCAGAGGTAAACACCCCAATTTTAACTTCCTGGGTCCTGTCTGTGAGCCAGTTGGCTATCCACCGGATGACATACTGGTTTGTACTTAACCTCCTGAGTTTCTCAACAATGCCTGAGTGGGGTATTATGTCAAATGCCTTGGCCAGGTCAATGTAGGCAGTGTAAACCATTTTGCCCTCATCCATTGCTTTGGTGACCTTCTCAAAGAAGACCACCTGTCCTTGATGAAACCAAACTGACTTGTGCTCAATTTCTGGAGGTTTACTATATCATTACTGATCATTTCCATGATAATTCTTTCCATGGCTTTGCATATAAGACTAGTGAGACTTATTGGTCTGCAGTTGGCCCACCTTTGTGCAGAAGGATGACTGTTGCTGCTCTCCATTCATGAGGTAGGAAACCTGTTTGGAGACTACTGTTAAATAGCAATTCAGATGGCCTGATAAGTTATGTTTCATGCTATTTAGAAGGCATCCTGGGATATTGTCTAGGACCTTTGATGCAGCATTCTTGGCCATAGAGAGAGCATTAAGGACCTATTCCCTAGTGATAGCAGGGGGAGTTATATTTTATGGTATTTCCTGAGGGAAGGTTGAGGGGGAGAGAGGAGTAAAGCTAGAGCTGAATTTGTCAGCCAATAGGTTTGCTATATCTTCTGGCTCAGTATATGTGGCTCAATTTACAATGAGCTCTGCACACAATTGTGTATTGCCTTTGAGGTTGCAGACATAGCTAAAGAACACCTTGTGGTTGTCCTTGACATGGGAGGCCAAATTTACCTCAAATTTGGCTTTGGTAGACTTTATTTGTCCTCTGAGTTGTTTGTTTAGTTTGATGAGATTGCTTTTATCTTGTTGGGTGCTGCATCTCCTAATTTTTGCCATGAATTTCTTGCTTCTGTGGCTTCTTTTTTGACTTAGTTCTGTACTTCCTCCGGGTGGGTACAGCTGCCTCTATGTAACTATTAACATGCTTGTATAGGGTTTCTGTGGAGAGTTCCATATAGGCAGCAGTGTTCTCAGGGTTTATGGGGGCTTGAAATTTTGCCAGGTTATCACTTAATAGCAGAAATTTAGCTGAGAGTAATTCCTGAATATTCCAGCGTTAGCTGGAGGTCCAAGTTTTATTTTTTACTTCAAAGAATAACATTTTGTGGTTTGACCTTACCAGAGAAGACAGTAAACTAGGTGTGTGTGCAGCACTCTTCCATATTAGTGAGTACCAGATCCAGTATGGTTGCACCCCTGTTTCGTGTATTGACAATCTGGTCGAGGTAGTTTACATTTACAAAATCCAGGAATTTCTGTACCCGTATGCTTGGTGTTATATAGGATTCCCAGTTAATAGCGGGGTAATAAAAGTCATCCATGAATATGGTATTAGCCTGGATAGTCAGTGTTTCCAATAAGTTTAAATACATGGTATGGGTTTCCTGGGTCAGAGAGTAGGAGCTATAGCTTGCAAAGAAGTGGCATTGGATTTTGACTATGGTGATTTGAACATGGAGTATCTCAAGTACATTGTCCTGTTTGACCAGCCTTGAGTTATATTTATTTTTGTTGTAAATCAAGATACCTCCACCTTTAGTCCCTGTCTGAGTAGTAGCTGGTCAAAATGTGTGGAAGGCATTATAACCTTGCACTATTGGTGTGCTCTCCATAGCTTTAAACCATGTGTTATTGACTGTACAGACGTCAGCATTCTCTAGGTGAAGAGAGCTTCTAACAAGTGTGTTTTTTGTTAAGACATAGCACTGAGCAGTAATATCTTTAGAGTTTCTTGGTTTTGATTTGCTACATCAGAAGTACTTTCAGTTTGGCATTGCCTAAAAAAGACACTATGGGGAAAGAAAATATATTTTAGCTAATATTCTAAAGCCTAGAGAGAAGAGGTACAGACCATCCCTGGCAAAGAAGCATGGTCTGTTGACCATCTCCTTCCATGTTGATAAATATTGCACCCCTTAGAATGACACCAGAAACTAAGCCGATTATTGAAGTCATTCATCTTTTGTTCGTATTGTGGAATCATCATTGGAGAAGAGAAGTCACCCCTCCATGCCAGGGGCTGTGTCTTATGTACCCACAGAATAATGTAGTCAGTTCTGAAGCTGATGTAACCTGAGGAAACAGCACATTCTTCCCATCACAGTGGCCAGCCTCCTATAGTGCAAAGCTTTCTACCCAACACATTGACTCTAGGCTGCAGAGAAACATAACACACACTGCTCTAACCTGTCCAGCACAGGTTTTCAGAGCGTGATATGAATGAATGATTCCAAAGTCACTGTACCATTACAGCAGTACAAAGGTAATGGCCTGTAACACTACAGTAATCTCACTGAAGAAGGTCGCATGCAAATGCATAAGTCTGGGGCTGTGGCTAGTGCAAATTAGCCATGTGTTCTTCCCCAAAACATTTGCTAGCATCAGAATAGCATGGTGGAATAATTCAATTAACAACTCTGCCATGCTATTTAAGCAGCAAAGAGAAAAAAAATTATACCTATTTGGAAATTGCACACTCATTTGTTACTTCTATGGTGTGTGTGTGTGTGTGTGTGTGTGTGTGTGTGTGTGTGTGTGTGTGTGTGTGTGTGTGTGTGTGTGTGCATGCGTGCGCATGTGTGTGTATGGGAAGATGCCTGTGCCACTACATTTCACAAGCTGGTAGGGGAAATACTTGTGTGGTTAAGATATGGTCTAACACCACAGAAACATAATAATGGACTGCTAATGATATGTTGATCATTGCAGTTTTATCATATCTCTAAATATCTGATTATCACTGCTGTGACATTGAGTACTACAGCATTGCCCAAACAGACCTGGTGATGACATTTTTCTGAATCCCAGTCTGAATGCTTAAAACACTGTATTAGGAAACAAAATGTATAATTCAGTAGTGCTGCACTAATCTGTACCCCGTGCCCCCATACTCTAAAAAGACTAATTCCATGGTCATTGCATAACTGAAATCATACATGGGATCAAAGAATTATAGGAATTACAAGGCAAGTAAGTCATAAGACCATTTTCATCTTGCCAAATCCCATCCTCATAATGTACCTTACACTTTTAGAAGGGCAAAGCTGGTCAGGAGAATAATGAAATTGCATATGCCCATCCAGTTGACAAGGTTCATCTTGAAGACTGCAAGGGTGTCACTCTGTTTTACATGTAAGGGCAAATTTGTTCCAGAGATGAGTAAATATCGGGTAATATATCTGTTCCACCATCTTATTTTATGTATATGAAGGTGGAGATCTAAATCCTTTGTCTGACTGTTTGCGGAGCTGTTTGTCCTGCAGAGATTCAAGAGGTTGAAGAGTGCTGGGTCCTTAATGGCATGGAATGTAACACATAGATCTTCATGTATGAGTCTATAAGAGATCAGGTATAGTGACAGGACTTCAAGCTTGACTTGGTAGTCAAGGGTCTTTACACCAGTAATCTTTTTAGTTAGGAACCATGGGAATTATTCTAGCTGTATAATGTGTCTGGATAGGCACATAACAAAGGAGGCCTCATACTCTGCAACTGACGTAATCAGAGCTGAGTACATCCAGATAATAACTTCTTTTGAGATGGATGAGATGCCTTTAGATATCAGATGTGCTTGATTTCCACCTACAGCCTTGGACAGTGTGTTAATTTATGGTATTATTGAAAAAAAACAGGGCTTAATTGTTGCTGACCAGGATATTGTGGACCGTTGGGGTGATCGTTCCTCCTTTGTATATAGAAGAGGGTCAGATTTGAAGAACATTTTTGAACTCCCCGATAGGCAGAAGAATAGGGGGACAGATGGCCAAGTGTGGTTCTTGTCATCAATGCCAATATGTGAATTGTGTGTCTGGGGTGTTAATAGGGAATAAATATATTTCTATTCCAGGTCAGTTTTATTGCTTTACCCCCAAGGAATTGTTTACATTGCTACTTGTACTTAATGTCCTGGATTTTATATTGGCAAGTCCGAACACAAACTAAGTCAGTGTATTTATGAGCATATATATGAAATCAGTAAAAAGAAAAATACTAATGCTTTGTAAAAGCATATTTCTCAGTTCAATGGTCATGATTTCAAGTTTACTGTGTTAGAACAAGTATTAAAGAGCCCGAGGGGTGGACCGTAGAAAACTTTGTTGAAGCTCTGCTAATTGTAGTGGCAGGTTTATTTGTATGCATCCACCATCCACTCTCCTGGTTTAAATGAGATTATCTCAATTGTGAGTTTATTGAGGCTCAAGCCACTTGTTAGTATATATAAATATTTGTTCATTTTGTTACATATATATTTTTATATTTGTATGTATTTTCATTTGTATTATATATTTTATGTTGATTAGTACTATCTATAGTTGAATGTTTTGTGAACTGTTATTTCTTTAAGTGTTGCACTGGGTTTGATCACATTGTTTTAAGTTTACTGATTACATTGTATTTCTTCGTTTAGTGTTACATGTGATTTTCTGTTATAAAATGAGGTATCAGGATGGTTTCCAATTTTAATCTGAGGAAGTTTGAGATTATTCAAACAAAGGCATTCATTTTTACTGTGCCATGTGCGTTATTGTATTTGTAATAACTTATTTTCTGGTCCAAATTGCCGTGTGTTTTTTTTTGTTTGGTTTAGTTTAGTGTTGGTTTATTATTGTACTTTCAGATAATAACTTCTTTTAACTGGATGAGATGCCTTTAGAAATCAGTTGTGCTTGATTGAATGATTAACTGGCTAGTGATACTACATGGTTGTCAAAGGAGAGCGAGAGAGTTGTCTGTCAAGGTGCCAGAATATCCAACTACCATGTCAGTTTGGAGTGGGCTACTGGCTGTACTGCAAGTTGTAGAGTTGTTTACCAAATGGGACAATAATGCAGTTCACCATTGGTTTATAAGGATATATTCTTGCTGTAGAGATTCCATATTAAGGGGTAAATGGACATTGAAACCCATCTTACAATCACTGGTAAACTTAAGTTATTCTTAGCTCTCAGTCTAATGTCTGGAGGCTGGAGATGCATATTCCAAAAAAAAAGGAGGGGTCCCGGTACATAGAGCTGAGATATACCACTAGTCATCTTACTTTCTAATGTGGCAATTGCCACCTTAACCATATAAGTTCTATCTTTCTGCCAGTTTGTTATCCACCTTATCATGAAAGTGTCAACATTAAGGTCTCTTACCTTATTTATATCAGCATGGAGGGTGAGGTGGGGTGTCAAATGCCTTAGTCAGAATGAGAAAAGCTTTGTGGACTGATTGATCACTATTTACTGCACTTGTGACCTCCTCAAGGAAGTTTACTAAATTAAGTAGACATGATCTCCAGTTGACAAACTGTTGAGGGTCTAGCTATGTAAGGTTGTTGATGTTAAATTTAATGAAGTTAGATGTGATGCATTCCATGGCTTTATAAATTAGATAAGGTAGGCTGAGGGGTCTATAATTCTTGGGATCTGTGGTAGGGCTTCCCCTTATGTAGGGCTTCACAACAGCTGCATTCCATACTTCAGGTACATACAATGTGGCTAAGCGTAAGTTAAAAAAGAACAGGAAGGATTTCACAAGGACATGATAGATAATATTTATTACTCATAAAGATAAATTGCCTGTTAGCATTTCTTTCAGTTTATTACAGAACAGTTAGGATACATTCTTTCCCTCCAATCAGATACTGTCATGAAAGGTCAAGACGCCCTTGTTGAAAAACTCTTTTTGTCCATCGTACCTCTGCGTAGTTCAGAAATCCTTTTATCTGACCCAACTTATATCCAAAGGTATCTCTTCTAGATCCAAATAAAACGTAATTCTCCTTTACTCATCTTTCATCAGACCTATTATTGAAAATAATGCCCCTTTTTGCATGTACTCATTGAAGCATACCATGCAAACTGAAGACATCATAATTCTTAACAAGAAAGATCAGTGTCTCAAGGCCCTTTGTAATCCATACAGCCTGGCAGCTCTCTCTATATACTTGGCTTCTTATAGATCCCTCCATGGCAAGCTATGTCTAGCTTTAAAACCATGAAAGACACAACCGTTCTTGATCTCCCTTCCTTTACAGGACAAATATTTTCTTCAAATACTCACTTGAAGGATCTAAATCTTCCTTAGAAGAATTATGAGACACTTCAGTATGATAGATTCATAACTCACCTAATCTCCTTTCTCTGTGACAAATATCATCTACATCTCAAGTGTAGTACTACCATTTCACCTTCATGATAACATTTGATAATTGGATGGGTAACCTCAGAGTATCCTCTAGTCCATATTATGTTGCCCTTCTCGAGGCAGGAGGGATGGAGGGAACATTTGAATACATATTTATTGGCTAGGCCCACACATCTCAATTGTCCTTGATTTTCATAGACATCTCTAGTTTTGATTTAAATTTTAGCTCCGTCCTTCCTAAAACTGGTGACATTTGGAGAAAAGGTTGTGAAATACATTTAATAAATAATGACAATAATTAGATGTATAGACTTCTTTTACTTCAGAAAATGTATATTAAGTAACATTCTCTTATCCTGTCATTGTTTCAAGTTAATAGTATTAATATTTTAAATGTGTCCCTGACTGGTTTTGATTATTTGTGGATTTGTTCCTGATTCTGTTGAAATTTGTCCCTGATTAGTTGAGAGCTATGGCTAGGCCTGTAAGGATCAACAAACTGATTGGCTGATACCTAGCATGAACCTGTAACAGCAGTGCATTTAATAACAGGGCCATTACCCAGATATTGGACACTCCTTCATATACCAAGATGCAAAACAGAAGAAAATCTATATCAAAGAAAGACCATTTACCATCTATTATGACTTTATTGTCATAACTGAAACACCAAACAAGTGAAGTAATTTGATCATGTGCCACATGAAGATGCTCTGGAGCCTTCAGTAGAAAACCAGTACAAAAGTTCAGATGGAGCTGCATAGCAAAGGAAGGAACAGGAAACAGAAGCAAATCTGATGTAGTCAATATTGTGAAGCGATAGGCCAGTGAGTTCCCATATGAAAGAGCAACAGACATATTAAGATTGATGAAATAAATAGATTACAGAAAGTCAATAAGACCCAAAATGTTAGAAGTGTAATAAAACAGATGAACACAGTAATCAAGACTATTAACAGAAATTCATGTGGCATAACAGAAGTAAATAGGATATATTAGTGTGCAGCTAAATTAATAAAAGATAAAGTCTTAGCACAAAAATCCAGATCAGTGAAGGAAAGGAAGGGGAGAAATAAAATACCATCATTGAAGCATCATATAGAGAAAACTGTAAAACAAGACAAAAGGGGTCACTGTTAGAAGAGTATAGATGAGGGAACAGATCAAAAAAAGGCAGAAGGGATAAAAGCAACATGCAGTTTTAGAACAGACCAGGATCTATCATAGCTACTGCAAATAAAAAACTAAAGACATCAGCAGTGGCAAAAAAAAAAAAAAAACTAGAAGATATGCAGATAAATATAAAGGGAAAAGTACAAAATAAGCAATTCATTGGTGAACAAAAAAAGTTTTACACAGAATTGGGAATCAAGGCCAAAGGAATGAAAACACCATCAAAAAAAGAAACAAGTCACATTTTCAAGAAATATGAATGAAGACCATGTGGGACATAACAAAGATGCTGAATGGATAAAAGTTGTTAAAGAAATAGTAAGAAGTTCATGTGTTCAAGATATGAAATGGGATGAAGGAACTGCAAGAGAGATTGAAATAAAATTAAGAAGAGCTCCTAAATGGAAATCTCTAAGCCCACATGCAGTACCTAACTTCTGGCTAAAAGTATTAGCATCTTTACATAAAGATTTAGCCATGAATAAGAACTACTTCTATGCACATCCTGAACAGAGACTAAACTGGATAACAACAGGAAAAATGATACTCCTCATTAGGAGGGAAACTACAAGCCATCCTAACAACTAAAGACCAATAACGTGCCTTCTGATGATGTACAAACTATATGCTAGAATTCATGCTGACAGAGTTTATAGTCATTCAGAAAAAAACTCAATCCTGGTAATAGAACAAATGGGTAACTAAAGAAAGTCATACAGGACAAAGGATCATTTGTTGCTAAATAAAGTCATAATGGAGAATTCTGAAAGGGAAGAATCTAAGAATGGCATAGATAGATTACAAAAAAGCATTTGAGAGCATCCCACATTCATGGATAAAGGCTTGCTTACAGATGTATAAGATATATCCTACATTGATTAATTATATTACAGCAACTATGAAACAGTGGCAAATCACTTTGCAATTAAGTAATGACAAAGGACAAATTATTATCCCATGTCTAAAAATTCAGACAGGGATACTCTGGGGTGATTCTTTGTCACTGTCTCTGTTATGACTTGCCCTTAGCTGTCTACTTAACAAATTAGGTCTTGGTTACAATTTTGTTCCCCAGAAGACATCCAAGTATAAACACTTCCATTTTCCTTTTGTGGATGACTCAGATGAGGAGTTGAAAGCACAACTGCAAGTGGTTTAACCTTTTTCCGATGATATAAGAATGCCGTTTGGTCTTTATAAATGTGTGAAAGCAACAATTAAAGAGGAAAGCTGCATCACCAAGAAAATATCAATCTGGGACAGACTGATGGGTGCATGGGCCCCCTCAAATTATCTATGGTATGAGCCCAGTTATTCTCATTAGGGTTAATATATAATTATCACCCATGGAATGGGTATGACCAATCTACAACCAAATGGGATAGATAATTTTCAGCACAAAAAGAGAAAATGGCTAAGCTTAAAATGGCCCACAACCATAGCTAGCCTATTAATTACCTATAAACCTATGAACTTATGGGACAGGAATGTGATATTAAGGAACTTGGACAGGAAGGAGTGAATAAATATTTGGGAACTCATGAAGGACCAGCAAAATAAACATGAACAAAAGCAAATAAAACTCAGTAAGGAATATTTCAGAAGACTAGAACTAATATTGAAAATAGCTATAACATTTAGGAACAAAGTCCAAGCTATAAACCAATTTGTTCTTCCTGTTTTAACTTAACAGTTTTGATATGACTGACTGGCTCCAAAAGGTATTGGATCAGACGGACAGAACAACAAGAAAAAAATGCTTCACGCTTATCAAATGATATATAAAAATCATTGTATACTAAGAGTGTATATACCCCGATCTGAAGAAAATTGATTACATATACTGATCTGCAATCTTGAAACTGCATACATATCTGCTGACCTCACTAGATACAACATAGTGAAAGTTTTAAAACATGAGGACTTCCTGCTTAGTTTAGCGGAAGCATATCAGCGTCGAGCAGAAATGAAAATCAAACCAGAAGTAGACAAAAATCAGGCAGGAACTGAATGTACCATAAAACAAAAGAAAGAATATAAGGAGAAAGATCAGATGAGAAGGAAAGAAATGTGGAAAAGCCATAAATATAGTGCCAAGTATAGAGATCTCCTGAAACAACCTCATGTTGATCAGGATTTGATCGTGGTTAAGAAGATGTGAATTTAAACCAAAAGATGAAAGGTTAATATTGAAGGCCCAAGATAGAGGATTTGCTTTACAAAGTCCATTAAATATGTGGGGAAAAGACAAATGCAGATTCTATAAAACAAAACTGGAAAGGGTCACACTTCTTGTTGTGAGGTGTGATATACTAATGGCAGATGGCCTGTATACTGAAGGGCAAAATAATGTGGCAAGACTGTTGCATCAGGGATTGTGCAAACATTATAATATTGAAGTAGCTGAGAAGTACTGGAAACATGAACCACAAAGCATTATAGATATGATGAAGTTTATATCACATTAGATCACCCATTACCCAACAGTTCAGAAAATAGGCAAGAAAACCAGATATAGTAGTCAAAGAAAAGAAGATGAAAGTAGCCTTGATAATTGAAATTTCTGTACCCAGTGACTACCATGTCTTATGAATAGAGAGACACAAAGTAATAAAACACCAGCATTTGCAGGCAGAAATTAGAGCAATATGGAAGAAAGATACCCAGACAGTTCCAATAGCAGTAGGAGAAATGGTCCCATAACAAATAATTTGCAGATAATATTTATCTAGATATTTAGATAGGCTAGCAATAAATGTAACTCCATATGAATTACAGAAGGAGTTGGTTCTGGGCACATTGCAGGTGCTAAAAAAAGCACTTTTGGCTAACATCAAATATTGAAACAATACTAATTTCATGAACTTTAATCATACCCTGAATTAGGAATGGGGTACTGTCCTGTCATGGTAATAGAAACCCAAAAGACTTGGAGAAATTAAAAATGAACTAACATTATAATATACATGCACTTGACAAGAGTGATCTATGCAGTAAATATTGTCTCTGTCAGATTTAAGAGCATACAGGTATAGCGTTTATATAACGCTATCGAAAGATGAAAATAGCGAATGCTATTTCATCGAACCAAAAACATCTAAACCACATAATATCGAACATTCAGAACAGCAAATTTTTTCCTTGGGAAAAAATTTGGTATTCCGAAACACATACACACAGCACAAGCACACCTAAAAAACATCAATCCACACACATACACTTATAATCCTACAACTAACCCTACTCTAAACTGTACATACATTACTATTTATCCACTTACCTTAACCCAAACCCTAACCCTAAGGTCCGTCACTATCGCACACTCACCTAATCCGCGCCCTAACCCTAACTTACTTAACCCGCCCCTAACCCTAATTCACCTAACCCACGCCCTAACCATAACTCACCTAACCCACACCCTAGCCCTAATGACCACACAATTGCACACTTACCTTAACCCGAACTGTAACTTTCCACCACAGCGCTGAAAAATAGCAAAGTCACAGAACCGGCCAACTGAATTCTTTCCCTAGGAAAGAATTTGGTGTTCTGCAGCATCGCTATTTTTAGCGTTCGCTCAAAACGGGTTGATATTAGAACATTCGAAGTTTTAAAACTTCGATGTTCTGATATAGACCCACAGGTATACACAAAGCATTTTTTAGTCTTCTCTCATACATTTGAAATAGGTTCTTTGGTCTTCCCTCATACCTGCCTGTATAGGGGACTCATCACTACAAAATTGTTGACACCTTGATCTTTGTTTGTACACATATGCTACCTTGTCAGATCTCTCTAACCACTGACATTCAGCAGTCATAAGTAGGTTTACAGGTTCATAGGGATTTACTAGGCTATTGATCTGAAAGGATTTTACAAATCCTAGACTTATATTCTCATGGTAGCTTTTAGCATGTGTTGTATAAATAACCCAGAAGTGGACAGAAAAGGGAAATGTTTGGACATTTACTTGTTGGCCCTGTCCATGAGGGACATGAGTGCTGATCTACGGGTGTATTTGTAGTTCTTCATCAAATCATCCAAATTAAGCTTGACTAGACCAGGAGAAGTACTTTTCTTTATGTGGAATGGAAGACAGTCTCATAGAAGTGATATACATCTGGCCATCCAACATGTCCTGTTTATGTTGCAAAATAAATTGGGAACCTTTGATCAGGTGTTAATGGCACCATTGGACTTAGTAATGTGTAACAATTCTGACAGGATAAAGTGTTTTAAGGTTCTATACACAAGGCAAAGGTCACCTCTTGGACTGTAGTATGATTCCAAGAAGAGGGACAAGACTTGAGAAAGTCTACATAGTTTATATCATTTAGGCCTTTGATTTTTTTAGAGAGAAAGTGGAGTGGTCATTTCAGTTCTGACAAGTGTTTGAAAAGGTACACATCAAAATGGGCATTATATTCAATGATCGCCCTGTTAAGAGTTAAGTATAATGGAATATGTGACAAAAGGAGATACTGACAGCACAGCTAGATGGAATTTTGTAAATAATAGTGAATATGAAAATTATTTGTACAAGATGCCTGTATTACAAATGCATTATAAATATATGTCATGTGCATATCAAACTGCTCTGTACAGATGTTTGTGTTGAAAAGGAATTTGTAAAAGTGCTGTGTTTAAAATGTATCCACAGTGTGCCCTACAGGAAGAGAACAGAAATGTGCATGCACTATTGTAATGGTTTAAATGTATATATTTTCACAGTGGAAACTGGGATGCAGGAGGTTAACCTCAGTCTGGTAAACTTTAGAAAAATATCTGAAATTAAATTACTTTATAAAACGCAATAAAGAGGCTACCTCTCAAGTTTTCAATGCAGCTAGAGACACAAAGTCTGTGCTAGGAAGCTCTCTATATTGTCCTTGGAGTGAACTAATTGCTACTTTTGAAGCATAAAGGAATACAATTGTTTTATGACTTTCAGCATCTGCCAAAGATCTCAGGAAAAGCCCTTGTCTGTATAATTTTACAGGTAGATGCTAAATCCTGCCAGCCTCTTGCATTGGGGGTTTTGGCCTGGGAACTTGAAGTCAGATGACAGAAATGATGTCATTCTGCAAGCTATGCCAGCAGTAATATTTTAGATATTAATTTGAGAAGTCTCTTAGTGAGACAGAGCATTCTGTACTCCGTCTTGAACCTTTCGAGACCCATTCACCACAACATCTGCCTTGCTCTAATGAATTAAGTTTCTAGGAAACAGTAGAATGCTCTTAGATTCAGTCAGGAATATAGTAAAGCTTGGTTTAGATGTTTTTCTTTATTTGTGTCAGCCTGTACTGCAATTTTTTTATTTCCTGTGGTTTTGAACTCTGATGTCACTGTGAATATATATTTAGTATTGTCTTGTTCTTTTATTATTTATTATTAAATATATTTAAACCTTTCATTCTGGCTGATCTACGTAGAGATATTTAAGTGTTAAGAGTACTTGCATATTTATTTGGTGACACTGTGTGGGCCTCTCCTAATAGCCTTGCTCTTAGTCAAACTGCCATTTGTATTAATATTAATATTACACAGTAAGATTAGACATCCTTTGTTAAGGACTCTATAGTAGCTGATAAGGAGTGACTGGCAGTAATAATACCTTATAGTCTGGGCAGAAGGTGCATAGCTAATAAACCTGTGTCCGCATTTCCCAGGTGTGTCTGTGTGTGTGTCTGTGTGTGTGTGTGTGTGTGTGTGTGTGTGTGTGTGTGTGTGTGTGTTTGTGTGTGTGTGTGTGTGTGTGTGTGTGTGTGTGTAAAGCAAACCTCAAAGAGTGTGTGTGTGTGTGTGTGTGTGTGTGTGTGTCAGTTATTTGGGCAGGGATACAAAGCATTGGTTGGACAGAGATGGTGCTGGAGGTCTTGGCTTGGTCACTCAGCTAAGATTTTTACTCTGTAGCTGTGCCAGTGGGGAGTCTTACTAGGGATCTGGAGGAAGAGGGAGAAACCAATCCCAGACTGACTGTTGTCTCTGTGTACTCTTAAGGGAAATTGCACTAAATGCAAAGAGCTGCAGCTGGAAATACTGTGTGTATATATTTATATATAAGGGGGTCAAAAGTTAGTTCATTGACAACATAGGTTAACAGATCCCTGACCATGGAATCAGCTTTCAGGGGTATATTGTCTATGTGATAGCTAAAAGGGAAGTCATATTTGCTGAGGGATACTCTTAAACATTTCTTGGCATTAAATTGTAGTCTATGGTTTTGAAACCAGCTACTTTGTTTGGGAAAGGATCTCTTGGAGGGTCTATGTGTCCTCTGGGTAGATTATGACGGTGCTGATTTTATAGTTATCAGCAAATTTGGTCAGCCATAAACCTTTAGTGTTTGTTTTGACCTCTAATAAGTAATTGCCAAAGAGAAGTTGCCCAAAGACTGCCTATTGGAGTGCACTGCTAGTGGCAGGCAGGGAAGGAGGAACAGCAGCTCACCCTGATTTCCTGCGTTGAGCCAGTTTGCTATCCAATGAGTTAGATAGGGATTTATATTTCATTGGGCAAGCTTATCTGTGACA
This sequence comes from Protopterus annectens, assembly GCF_019279795.1. Lineage (NCBI taxonomy): Eukaryota > Metazoa > Chordata > Ceratodontiformes > Protopteridae > Protopterus > Protopterus annectens. Next base: position 545,243,451 of record NC_056751.1, read on the forward strand.
CATGAGCGTGGGATTATGTTGAACACCTTTTTAAGATTTAGATATGCAGTGTGGACTGATTTACCCTCAACCATTGCTTCAGTAACCATTTCAAAGAAGTTGACCAGGCCTAGTAGGTAGGACTTGCCTTTGATGATTCTGAACTGGCTTGGGTTGAGAGTTTGTATGTTACCTATGTCCCATTTTATTTGTTAGTTCCATAATAATCCTTTAAATGATCTTTCAGAAGAAATGAGTCAGCCCTATGGGTATATAATTATTCAGATCCATTGATGCCCCGCTGTTGTGAAAAGGGATGACTATTGCTGTTCTCCATTCTTTGGGTATAAAGCCCATTTGAAGGCTAACATTGAATAGCCTTTATAGGGGTCTGATAAGTCTTTGCTTCAGAGTGGCCAGTAGGCAGCCTGGTATGTTCTCCAGCCTCAAAGAAGTTGTGTTCTTGGAATTGGATAGTGTCTACAGGATTTGGTCTTGGGTAATTTTAGGGGGGGGGCTGTAAATGTGGGTATGTGATCTGCTAATATAGGAGGGGGAGAGGGAGGGAAATGAAATTTGAGGAAAATTTGTCTGGGAACAGATTGGCTATGTCTTCTGAATCCATGTATGTGACATCATCAGTTATTATCCCTGTGCAGTGCAGATCATTGTTTGCAACAGAGTTAAAGAAGTTCTTCTGTTTATCCTTGTCTTGGTGGATATTTATACCTCATATCTGGCTTTGGTTGATTTTATCAGGATCAGGAGTTCCCCACTGAGTTTAGCAAAAGCATTTTTGGCATCTTGAGAGTTAAACTTATTTTTGCATGCAATGATTTTTTTTCATGTTATAGACCCTGTTTATGTTTGGGTTTTGCCATGGGGGGGTTATTTTTAAACTTGGCACTGTATTTACATCTGAGAAGCACAGATGCATCTATAGAGTTATTTATATGTGCACAGAATTTTGTGATAAAGGATTCCACATAAGCAGTGGGGTCATCAAGATGAAAGAGGCTTTTGAATTTAGCCACGTCACCAATCAGGGTTAAAGGATTAACCTTAACATAATCTCTAAATATGATGTATTGGAAGATGCACAGGGGCTCTTGCCTAGTTAAGAAGGAAGTATGGGCTGATGGGGACATAGATGGGATCCTATACTTAGTTGTGATATGAAAAGGGTTTTTCTTAACATGGAGGAGCTCTGGGTTGTTATCTTGTAACTCTGGAGATGCAGTGTTTTTTTTAAGAATATGGAGACACCACCACTCCTCAATACTGAAGGAATGGATGAGGAAAAATCAATGCACACCACATATCTAGAGCTGGAAAGGCATTCAGCACCATCCCACAGTCAGTTATTGTTGATAAACTGTGCCAGCTAAATATGAATCTCAATGTAACTGATTAGATAGCAAGTGGCTCAGAGATACAACCTAGGAAATTAGAGATGGTAACTTTACCTCCTAGTGGTGTATCCCAGGGTTCAGTCCTTGGCCCATTTACTTCTGGCAGGTCAAAACTAATGTAAAGGGTTTGTGGCTGTTCAAGTTTGCAGACGAAAATAAATTTAGAGCCATCATAAACTCTTCAGAAGACACCAAGATCTCCGAAGATGGCCAATAGCTGATGTCATAATCACGGACTAAAACTAAATACCAAAAATTGTATAGTAGTATCCTTCGGCAAGCATGAGGTCTCCTGTCGTTATTGCACTGACATCAAAACCCTGAAAACTGATTCTGAATTTACAGACCTGGGAAGCTCTGGGGACAACAAACCATTCCTCAGTCACCATGTAGCCACTCTTTTCATTGCACAGACTATTCATGTACGCATGGTGTCTAAGTCCAGGGATGTGATCATTCAATTGCATTTGGTACTTATTTTTATCTCTCTTCTCAGTATCATGCAGACTCCTGAGGGGTGATCTCTTTGCTCCACATCCAGAGTCTCAGCAGACCCTAACCTCTCTGGTTTCTTGCACATCTTCAAGTGCAGTGGTGGAATAAACAGCCACTCAAGAGATCTTTATCTCTACTGCAGCATAAATAGAACATGTTGGAAGAATAGTTATGCATCACAGAGAGCACCACTTCTTTGTAATCCTCATCATCTCCATATAAAGCAAAGTACATCCATTACTTTATTCAAAATAAACTGAATAAATGGATGGGAAACCACAAATTCACCCCTGGTATAGCACCCTTGTTCATACCTCTCAACCTCTTAGAACAAGAAATCTGGACAAAGTCCGACAAAATGGGGAGACAAAGGCCCAAAAATAGGGACATGTTTTAAATGTTGCTTTTAGCAACTTAGAAAGTTGCTAGGGTAACGGGGGTTGTTTTGACATACATTTTTTGAAGGGTATGAAGTTAGAAACTCAAACATATCTAATTATTTAATGACTTCACTGTGCATATCATCCCAGTGATTTACCAGAAAAACACACATTTTATGAGGAACAGACCAAAAATATGGACATTCTGCAAAAATCTGGACAGTTGAGAGGTATGCCCTTGTTCCTTATGAATGGGAGTAACATGTAAATGTTCTACCTGGCTCTGGGTTATTCATACTTAAATTACAAGGGCTAAAAACATAATGTGAATGCAGGGTTAGACTTCTAAAAATCCTCACAGATCAATAGCCAAATAGGTACTTATGAACCTGTTTTGCATGTTTATCTAGTGCAGTGGGCCTGAACATATGCTAGGCATTGAAACCCTGCACCGATAGAGTGCTCTCATGGCTCTTGAACCACGTCTCTGCAACAATGCATATATTACTGTTTTCCAAGGTAAAGAGTGCTTGTAGGGAGTGGAATGTTTTTATTAAGGATGCTAGCAGTACCTTTATGTTATCCAGATTCTATTTTGTTATATTGGAAGCATTAAAGACTGATGTTGCCTAAGAAAGGCACTATAGAGACGGACAAGGATTTAGCCAGTACACAAAAGCTTTGGAAGAGAAGTGCAAGCCATTCCTGGCAAAGCAGTTAGGACTGTCTACTATCTCCTCCCAGGCTGTATTGCACCCCCTTTGAATGACACCAAAAGCTAAGCCAAGTGTTGAAGTCATTAACATTTTATTCATAATACGGTGTCATTCTTGGTGATTGTAGAATCAACAATACTGACCTCAGTGCTCCATTATGTTTGCATTCATATAGTCCAAGGAGGCCTCTCTGAATTCATTTACACTCACATGCACTATGACTGAGTTATATGTGTACCTGTGGTGCAACAAGCTGAGTACATGCATGATGTGGTGAATCCCAGCACGTGATTGCCACTTGACCGTGACCCTCTTTTTGTTCAGCCTAATGATGGTATAATGATGTGTCTGACAAGTGAGTTACATGACAAGGATATGAGACTGAGTGAGTGTTTGCTTTATGGGCCATTGACATGAGACACTGCAACTCTTAGATGCATGTTTCATGGTATGTGTTGCCTGTGTTGCGAGGTTTATGACGGTGCTTATTTCTTGGGTTACATTTAGGAGGCCTTTGTGGTTTATAGGTTCATAGGTAGGTACTAGGCTATCTGCCTGAAGGCATTTATAAGCCTAGCCAGAATGTGTTGGCTTTCGCTGCCCCCTTAGATTAGTTCCCTGTGCCTCTGTCCAGCAGAGCCATTGAAGTGATCCCTGGGGTAAACCTTCTGTTTCTCATCCACTCGTCAAGGTTTCTTTTGAAGAGGGTTAGCGAGGAGCTCTGCCTAATGTAGATTGGAATCTTGTTCCAGAGCATGGGGAGTCTCTGGGAAAGGAATCCATCCCTCCAACACGTCCTATTTATTGTTGTGGTGAGGTTTAGATTCCTGGAGCATGTGGCTCGAGGGGATATGGTTTTCTTTAGGTGGAGCATGTCCATCAATTCTGGGTTGGACATAGTCTTGCATGTCAGGCAGAGATCACCTCTGAGTAGGCGGTATGCAAACGAGTACAGCTGGAGTTTCTTCAGTCGAGCTGCATAGGGCATCTGCTTGAGGCCAGTGATCCTCTTGGTGAGGAACTTCTGTGGTCTTTTCAGTTGTTGCAGGTGTCTTGTAAGGTACATCCCAAATGGGGCATTGTACTCTATGATGGGTCTGATGAGTGATGTGTAGAGGGTCCGAATGACCTCTTTCGATCTGGATGCAAACCCTTTTGTGATTAGGTGGGCCACATAGAAGGATTTTCTAACCACTTTGGCAGTGTGATTATCAAAGAAGAGGTTACTATCTACTTGGGTCCCCAGATCCCTTATTACATCTTCCATATTTAGGGGGCTACCACCTATGTGGTAGTTTGTGGGTACTTTGTTTTTTCCAAAGGGGATGACTATGCACTTTTTGGCATTTAGCTTGAGGCCATGGTTTTGACACCAGGTATCTGTCTCAGTGAGACCCTTTTGGAGGATATCTGTGTCAGCTGGAGAGTCAATTATAGCCCCTAGTTTGCAGTCGTCTGTGAACTTGGTCAGCCATAGTCCTCCAGTGCTTGCCTGCACCTCTGAGAAGTATATGCCGAAAAGGAGGGGTCCTAGGACTGAGCCCTGGGGAATGCCACTTGTAACTGGTTTAGAGTCCGACCTAGCTCCTGCAACTCTTACCATGTGGGTTCTGTCTGTGAGCCAGTTGGCAACCCATCTTGTGACGTAGGGGTTTATGTTCAGGCTGGTGAGCTTGTCTGTAATACCTGAGTGGGGAATAGTGTTGAAGGCCTTTGCGAGGTCTAGGTAGGCTGTGTGGACCACGTTTCCCTCGTCTATAGCCTTGGTATCTATCTCAAAGAAGTCCACAAGGTTTAGGAGGCATGATCTGCCCTTAACAAAGCCAAACTGGGTAGGGTCCAGTGTTTGGAGTTTTCCAGTGTCTCTGTTAATGAGATCCATGAGGATGCACTCCAGAGCTTTACAGACCAAGCTAGTCAGGCTTATAGGGCGATAGTTCCTGGGGTCTGTTGTGGCTCCACCTTTGTGGAGCGGAATAACCGTTGCTGTGTGCCACTCTATGGGCACGTAGCCTGTGGAGAGGCTGAGTTTGAACAGTGTGTTTAGGTGAGGGGTTAGTTCATCTTTGAGCTCATGTAGAACACAGCCTAGGACACTGTCCAGTCCCATTGATGCTGTGCTTTTGGCTTTGGAGAGGGCTGTTTTAACCTGGGTGTCTGTGATTTCAGGGCCACTACATTCTTCTGGTATAGTTATGGGCCCTTTTGGTAGTGAGAGGGGGTGAAGTTTGCACTGAACCTGTCTGCCAGGATGTTGGCTATATCGGTCAGTTCAGTGTATTTTGTGCCATTCTGCACTAACTCTGAGCAGATCTGAGAATTGCCACTTAGATTCTTGACATAGCTAAAGAATGCCTTGTGGTTATCTTTGGAGTCCACCGCAATTTTTCGAAGCTAGCCTTGGATGATTTTATGAGGGAACGTAGTTTTTTGCTGATACTGATCAGGGATGTCTTCCCTTCTTGGGATTTTACTCTTTTCTGTACTAGTTTCCTCCTTCTATTGTATAGCTTGTTTATGGTAGGGGTCCACCAGACTGGTTTCCTTTTTTTGGAGGAGTGAGTCTTAGTTTTGTTTGGGATAGCATGATCCATGCATTCTTGTAGGTGCCCATAGAGTGCATTAGTAAAGGATTTTGCAGCTTGGATAGCGTTATCCTTTAGCATGGGGGCTTTTAAACTTCCCACCTTGGTCTTAAGTAACATGAAGTTTGCTTTTGGAAAGTTTTTCACAGTGGTTTCTTTGACTGGGTGTGGTAGCGGAATGTGGATATCCAGAGTGATTAGTTTATGGTCAGATCTAACCAGCGAGGGGTTGACCTCCGGTGTGGAACATTGGTCGCCCATGTTGATGATGACCAGGTCCAATATGTTGTCACCTCTGGTGGGGGTGTTGACCAGTTGATCCAGGGCATTTGAGTTTATAAATTCTAGGAAATGTTGGGCAAGGGAGTTCGTACTTGAGTAGTTCTCCCAGTTAATGTTTGGGTAATTGAAATCACCCAATATCAGGGTGTTTGGTAGGACCTTTATGTTTCCCAGTGTTTCCAGAAATGCGGAGTGGGGTCCTGGGACATGGTGGGTGATCTGTAGCAAGCTATAATTTGAATAGCAGTTTTGCCTGTTGTTAGTTACACATGGATGATCTCTGAAGCATCGTGCTGTGCCAGTAACCTGGAGGTGTGGGTATCCTTGATGAATATGGATACATCCCCGCCTTTTGTATTTCGGTCTGGGTTTTGTGGCTGAAATGTATGGTATGAGTTGTAGCCTGGTAGTGCTGGGGTGCTCGCTGGAGCCTTAAGCCAGGTTTCTGTTACTGCACATATAGCAATTTTTTCCATACTGAGGAGTGCCTCGAGTGCGTGCATTTTGAGGTTTAGACTTCTGGCACTGAGCAGCATTACCTTCAGTTTTTTGTTACTTGTGCTATTTACAGTGGTGGGTTTGTCATTTGAGCCTTGCCTAAAAAAGGCACTATGGGGGTGGCAAGAGCCTTGGCCAGTATTGGAAAGCCTAAGGGTGACAGGTGCAAGCCGTCTCTAGCAAAGCAGCGTGGCCTGTCAAGCATGTCATCCCAGGCTGACAGACACTGGATCCCCTTTGAATGACACCAGAAGCTTAGCCAATTGTTGAAATTGATATTTTTTTCTCTATACCATGGAATTATTCTTGGTGAGGGTAGGATGCTACTCAGGGTCAGGGTCATACCAGCTTGGGCTACATTATCAGAGAGCTCCTCCAAGTCTCTTTTCATGTAGTCCAGGGAGGTACAGCTTAGGTCATTCACACCAACATGAACAATGACAGAGTCATATTTGTACTTGTTCTGGAGTGACCTGAGTGCTTGTGTTATGTGGCGGATCCTGGCAACTGACAAGCAACTAACAGTAACCTTCTCCTGTTGTTTATTAAGTGAAATATATTTAAAGAGATTCAAATTACATGAATTTAAAGCATTGACAAAAGTATTTTCTCAAATTGTGCTGTGTTCAGTACACTGTTAAAGTGGTGTCACTTTGGGTGGATAAGAAGTGCCTTTTGGCATAATTTGGCATAGGATGGGAGTTCATCACTAATGGCATTGGAGATGTAATTTTAGTGGGATCAGATCTAATCTAAATCTAATCTAATCTTCTAAATCTACTAATCTATCTAAAGTAGTGATCTTAGAATTACATTTACTATGACTGGTGGGAGCAGTGATGAGTAGGATGAAAACATTGATTTATGGAGTGCTAAGGCACATCTGTGACTATTGAGTTCCAGTCTATATACAAGTCTCCTAAGATTATACTTTCATGGAGGATATTGCTGGTTATCCAGGAAAGAATATTTTTAATAATGGGAATGTTGTTTCCTGGGGAATGTATATGGCAACATGCCAGATGCTTTTGTGAATATTAGGTTTATGGAAGGTGATAATTAATTCAGCATTATCAAATTGGGTGCTAGACTGTGGGTAAGGGATTAGTCGTAGTGAGCTGAAGGAAAGTAGGGCCATTCCTCCACTTTATGTGCCTTCTAATAATCTCATAGTATGCCATATCCAGAGGGAATATTTCCTCATATTTTATTGATTGTTTTAGCCAGGTGTCAGCGACTGAGAAGAGAAGGGTGTAAATGATGTGAAACCATGCGTGAAGGTCTGTTACTTTATTGTGTATGCTTCTTGTATTGGTGTTGTTAAGCTTTATTTGGGCTGTTTTACTGTAGGTGTTGGAAGTGGCTGCTGTGCTGAGAAAGTGGTTTATTGTGATAATCTGTTCACAAGAATTAATTTTGAGTAATAGTTTTGAATGTGTGTAGCGGTAGTGTTGATCTGCAGCAGCATGTGTAGTGGGTCACTGTAGCTACCATTGCGTTAAGAATAATATTAGAAGTGGCAGGAGAAAATGGAGAGTTTGGGGGGAGTCAGTGGATGGATGCTAGCTATTGAGGAATCAGTATTGCGGTACAGCTGTAAACTGATTCCGTGTTGGTGTGTAATGTGTGAGTGGGAGGAGAATAGGAAAAATGGAGCTGTTAAGGGAGGAGTCAGTGTGTGGAAGCTGTCTGGTGGGAATCATTATTGGGATAGAGCAGTAAATTGATTCTCTATTGGTGTGTAATGCATGAGTGGGAGGAGTGCTACAATGTGTGCATATGATTGGATCTAGAATGCTGGGGGAGGGCTAAGTTTAAAATTAATGTAGATGATGTAGGGTTGGGTGGGGTTTGGTGCAGGGTAGGTATTTTTTTGTGAAGTTCTGTTTATAGTGCTACATTTTGCATATTGCCATGATAGATTGTGATACTAAACATTAATAGACACTCATCATCTCCTTTATGTCACAAGCTCATTTCCTTTACATTTGTACAAACTTAGTGTTTTCTCTGACATCACCCAGATGCCATGGGATCAACTAGTAACTCAGACACAGGAGGTGGCAACAAGGGAAGGGGGGTGTTCATTACCAGTATGTCTACCCTGGTGGGAAGAGAACTTGTTTGGTCCATTGCATTTCTGACTCCAGTATTGAAAATGGAGTACAGTGTACAGAATATCAAACAGGAAAGGGATGTGAAATGGTATCCCAAGGGGCATGTGCAGCATCATGTGTGATGCAATGGAAGGGATAGGCACGGTAGGCCCGTACACATGTCACCACATATGTCAGCCACCTATGGGGGGGGGGGGTTAATCCAATCTTTAAAAACTTTGGTGACTGGGATTCAATTAGTGGCTACAGAAGAAGTGAAAGGAGTGTATAAGTATGGCACAGCTGCTTCTCCTGAGGGGGTGGGAGGAGTTCATGTGCACTCAAAGGCACAATGACCCATATGATCTCCATGATGGAGATGGAGAAGATGACTGCTCATGACCTTGGGGGGGGGGGCACTTGGAAGAAACATCTCTTGCGGAAGTGAGTGGGGATCCTTTGCACTCTTCCCATTCCACCAACCCTCCTTATCACTTTGCTGAATATGTATAGCTAAAGCAAAGAAGAAAAAACAACAAAAATACACTGCCCTTGACGGCTGTCTAAATGGCACTACTTCTTGATAGATCTTCACCCCAGGAAAAGGAGAAAGAATGAGCCAAATGGCCAGGAAGTGGATGATAATCCACACATAATTCAGGGGTGTGGGGGTAAAAGGTGGAAATAAATACATTTTTTATAGGAGATTTAGTTTGCAGTAGTTCAAATAAAGTGAAATAGAACTTTCAGGGAGAGTAGCTTGCTTTAACTATACATTTTTTTCCCTTAATGAAACTAGCAAAAATAGAATCTGGCCTATTCAGCACATCCAAAAATTGATTTCCAGAATCTGTAAAACTGAATTTTCTAGATACCTGACACATACAAATGCTGGCAGCAAGTACAACAGAAATTCTGCTGTGCAGTGCTTGGCTAGGAATAAGAAAATAAGGAACCGGTACTTGGATGAGTAGAATGGATAAATTACAAGAGAAGTATTTTGGTACTCCTCCCTTCAGCCACCACAGACCCTACCCCAATTTGATAATGTCAGTACTTTTACGCTAAGTACTGTACATCTCCTACCAATCAGAGATAACTTAGCAATTATCCCTGGTTTAAGGGTTCAGCAACTAATGAGTGAATTGCTACTAGAAATCCTATGTAACAGATAAATAATAATTTGACCTAAACAGTCACATAAAAACTAGTCTGGAATCCTAACTCATGTCATTTTTTTCTGACTTATCATTGAGCCCCACCAGTCCAGTCCTTGGGATATTACAGGTATTAGGTGTACCACCTGAGCAGCTCCAAGTTTCACATCAGTTTTGGTGCTCATTTCAGGAGCAAGTTTCTTGTTACATACAATGGATAGTTTTATTAAATACTTGTCACCATATATTTTGATGCGCTACCAATCTGCACCAGACAGGTATGACAAACCAGCTTTTGAAACTCTATGGTCTTTGTTTTCCTTCAGGTAAGCAGCCTACAAGTGTATTAAAACAATGTAGATGTGTACTTATTACCACTTGCGTATCTCAATACCAAGGATCATTTCCTATGTGCAATGGCTATCAAACATGCATGTAGTATTTCTAGCGGAGATGTATTAGCTGGCTAAAAAGTGCTTCACTAATTATACTTTGTCAGAATTTAGTTTCATCAGCAGAATTTGCTGCTCCTTCCACTGACGTAGAGTAATACCAGACATGATTATTTTTAAGCCCAGGACTAAACAGTGGGTGTGTACAACTCAAAATACACCCATTTTGAAAAAAGAAGCAATCTCTTTGATTTCAATTTGTTTTAAGTTCGTAGTTGTGCTTTCTGGGGTTTGTTTGTTTGTTTTCAAATCACTCACTTTTCATAGACTTATATGAACTGGCAGAAAGTCTTTCTGCTGCAGTTTAGTGCTGGTAAACTGTACAAATATTTTTCATGCCAGTTGAACATCTCTTAAAACTGTGTTTAGCTTTTTTGTGTTTAGCTGCAGCACATTTGTGTTTAGTCTAAACTACAAATGTTAGTAATGCTAGTTTAATTGTTCTATGTTTTTCTTCCATGTGCTGTTCACAAATGGAATCACCTTGAATGTAACTTTGTATACAGTTATCAAATAACACTTAACTCGTACTCTGCAGCACTGATCAGAATTTTTCAGATTGTTTGTTTGTTTGTTTAGGTCATGAAGCAGAGGCTTGTTATACTCCTGTTGCTGTTGTCAGCCATTTTAAATGAAGCCACGTTCCTGCACAATGTCCTGCACGCTTTCAAAAGAACCTCACTGTTTCCATTCAACATAGACATAAGCAGCAAGAAAGGCCTCCTTAAAGCACCGGTGAAGAAACTGCTTCAGCACACAATCCAGAACCCCATGAAAGCAGTGAAGGGTCAGTAAGAGTTCAGGGCTTCAAACATATCACTACAGCACAAAAAAAATGAAAGGTTCACATGATGTGAACAGATGACAGTTATTAGTAAAATACAAGATTAAACTTACATTGCCTTGTGTCTCAGAAAAATGAGGTGCTACTCCAAGTTCTTTTTATTTATTTATTTATTCATTCGCTCATTGATATTTGTTTTCCAGGAATGTACAGCTGGGATAAAACCTTTTTCAGGGGAGGCCTACGGGAGGAAATGCTTAACATTTGACGACAGTTTTGACATATACATAAAATACAGTTACATGATATCAGAAGGAATACATAATATAGGTAAATGTACATACATGAGAGAAAAAAAACTTTATAATAGGTTAAATGAACATCATTTAGCATGGCTATATACAGTGTTGATCATTCATTAGAAATAGACACAGGCTTATCTATATTAGACAGAGAGATAACATTGCAAAAGATACAGTAATATTACCTGCAATTTCTAGTAGCAATTAAAATCATGAAAAGAAGAGCAACTTAGCTATGGAAATATTAGAAAGGGGAAGGTGGTTGATAATGTAATATAGTATAATATGCTAGTACTAGAGCATTATATTTTTACATTTAAGACTGAGAAGTAATCATGAAAGTGAGAAAGGCTGAGGCTACTTGCACTGTTATAAGGAGTATTAACGTGCTAGTAAGACAGATGTGTGTCTTGAATGATCCCCACGCTCTGGAATAAGCTCCTTATCCATATGAACTGGGTTGCATGGCTAGGCTTATAAAGGCTCTGATAGTCATTAGCATAGTATATAACTATGAACCTAAGAGAGTGTTGAACTGTGACAGAGCAGGGACAGTGAAACAGTGGTTGATCTAATTACAGAGAAAAAGGGATTGAGTTTTATCACTTAAAGTGATTGATATAATGTACGTAAACAAAGCTACCCATTGTAGTTTAGTGAGTATCTTTCTGGCCCACTAGAGGAAAAGGAAGATGTGGAACAATCAAGTATTTGGAAAAAAGGTAGCAGGTGTGCTTACAAAATGTATTCTAACCGAGAGCTGAGCAGCAGCAGAGCCATTTTTTGCTTAGATGTTATTTTAGTGGTACCTTGAAGGTAGTGTTCTGCCTGTCAGTGGAACAGAGTTCCCATTTTGAGTGACTTTGTTGAGAGTATAGGTAATCCCCAGCTGAGCTGCTTGTTTTGAACATGGAGAGGAAAGATCTGTTGCTTAACCACAGTGGTCTAGAACTGGAATATGGTTGGAGCATATTTTTCAGTGATGGGCATTTTTCAGGGAAATAAACTAAGCTGTGGACTGTCTTGAGCTGTGAGTGTGTAAGGTAGTGGGGTGGGGAGTTCTAGTCAGTGTAAATCTCTAAGGGCTATGCAGTGCTGGGCTTTTAGTTGGACATTTCCTGTAAATTTGCTGTTTTATTGTGACGTGTCAAGTTTAGTTTTTATGGTAGTATTCAGACTTGTTAAGATGGGAAATGCATATAGAAGGCATGGAAGTAGGTGATGGCTATGGATTTTTATTTATTTATTTATGTAATTACATTTGTTACTGGGTAAATGTCCAACTGGGCTGAAAGCCCATTTCAGCGGAGACCGGGGGAGAAAAACTCTGTGCATATGCAAAAATATAGGTTTACAAATTGTTAGTGTGTTATGCAAATTAATAAATCAGATGCAAAATAAAAATGTTAAAAAGTAAATAAGAAGTCACAGGTAGTTATGCAAAGCAAATTTCAACATCAAGAAAAATACAAGGTGCAAAAAATAATGGAGTAAGCAACTAGCAGGTCATAGCTGTACACTGAAATACATCAATAGGACAGATGGATATGACTGGCTAGAGCAAATTCAAAGATGGTAGGCAGAGACAATTGAGACCAAGTATAATATGGTTATCAGGATTCAGAAGTACTGGTGAAGTAGGATCCCTAATCAAGTGCCAGAAGTAGTGGTGAAATAGGATCCCAAGTCAAGTGCCAGATGTAGTATTGAAGTAGGATCCCTAGTCAAGTGTCAGAAGTAGTGGTGAAGTAGAATCCCTAGTCAGGGTTGGAACATGGACAGAGCCAGTGGTTGGGGAGGCATTCTTTTAGGCTTTGTTTGACTATGGATGTGTTATTAAGTTTAAGAATTTGCTGGGTTAATTGGTTCCAAGACCTGGAAACTTTGTTAGAGTAGAGTGAGTTGCCAAAACTGTTTGGTGATTTGGTTACTTTTAACATAAGTTTATCAGAGGATGGAAGGTCTCTGAGGTTAGTATTGGTTTGAACTAAGTCTTTTAGAGCTGGGCAGGAATCTGGTTTGTTTAAAATGTTGTTGGCAATGGTGAGTTGGTTTAGTTTTAGCAAATTGGGTAGTTCAATTCAGATGACCTTTTTTAGGGCTATGCAGTGGTGCTCCCTATAGGGTAAGTTGGCCACAAATTTAGATACAACAAAAATTACTAAACAACTGGAAAACTAGAAAAACAAGGCAAGACAAAACTGCTACTATTTACCCCTAATAGATAAAAAAAAAACTCTCCTTTACCATAACATCTAAGGACGGCACCACCATCTCCCCTTCTAACCACACCAAACTTCTGGGCATTGAAATAGATAATAATCTCCACTTTGATGTTCACATCTCACATACCATAAAATTAGTACACAAAAAACTAGGCTCCCTATACAGACATAAGTCCTTTCTCTCACAAAAAGCAAGAGTCACTCTTGCACAAAGCCACCTCCTCTCAACTGTATTATACGCAGCAACAATCTTTACCCAAATCAGACAATGTGACCTAGACAAACTAGAATCATGCTACAATAAAATAGCCAAGTTTGCTACTAACTCATCCTATAGAACCCATCACTGTGCTGCACTAAAAGAACTAAAATGGCATGAGCTACCACAGCTACTTAACTAGCACCAGCTGGGCACAGCCTACAATATTCTCAAATATCCTGAAAAAAAACCCTCATTATCCAACCTACTTACTATCTATATTACAAACCAATACCTAAGATCCAGTGAAAAATCTCTCCTCTCCATCACCAAGGTTAACAATAATGCAGGGAAATCACTCTACTTCCACACCGTTGCCAGAAATTGAAACTCTCTTCCCCTATCTGTGTCCACTGCCCCCTCCACATCCATATTCAAAAACTCCCTCAAATCGCACCTTCTTAGTACATGGTTATGCCCTTGTATCACATAACCCTACCCATACTACTATTAACTCCCCAAATTCCTCTCTGATCACATGTTGGAGCTCTGATCCCCTGTAGGTTTGGTCATCTGAAAGGGCACTTTTAACTGTAGAATCTTACTTGATATATTTTCTTTTCTTACTAAAGTATGACTGACATTGTCTTTTTACCCATGTTCTATATCTTTTACCTGGAGTGTTTTTATTAATTCTTGTTATATTACTATGCTCAGCATACATGATGTAACCTGTTTTGTGTATTATGCTGGATGTACTGTATTTGTATAACTTGATGTTGGAGCTTTTCTCCCCGGACCTCTGCTGAAAATGGACCTGGTCCAGTCGGAATTTCCCGGTTAACAAATGTAAAATAAAATAAATAAATAAATAAAACTATGGCTGAAAAAGAACCCACAAACACTTTTCCTTAGCACTTCCGTTCTCTTTAATGTTTCAACAAGAACTTCATCAGAAAAATTTGTAAAACACACACACCCCTTAAAAAGATATTCAAATAATCATGTAATAAAGACAGCCAATGCAAACAATCTAAAAGTGGGCTGCAAATTTGGCAATTTTATTGTAGCATGGCTATAGATGGGTAAGTTTGGCCTTTTGTAAATTCGTAAAGATTTGTAAGGAGTACAGGAGAGTGGTGAGAAGAAATGAGGCATTTGTGAGTTAGGATTTGGCTCTATAGAGTTGACCTAATTTTATGTGAACTTTTTTAATAGTTATTACTATGTGTTTGTCACATTTTAGTTGATTGTCTAGTGTGACGCCAAGGAGTTTGGTGTGATCTATGGGTTTGATTGCAGTTTGGTCAAAGGAATAGATGGTGCAGGAAGGGTGCTTAAAGGGCGACCTATTTTTGGTGAATACCATGAGCTTTGTTTTTTTTTTGGATTGACAATGAGTTTATTCTCTGCTAGGTAGGCTTCCATGTCAAACAGTGATTTTTCTGTTTTTTTCCTGAAGTTCGAGGATGGTGGGAGTGGAGCAGATGAGGGAGGTGTCATCTGCACATTGGATTATGGCAGCAGACTTAGTGGCAGTGTAATATTATAAAATCCTAAAATAAAATTTTCTTGCAGACTGTGAATTTGGAGAGCAGATGAGTGTTGCATCATCTACATACCGAATAAGTGTTGCTTGCTGAGAAGTGGTATAGAGTCTGTTGATACATATGTTAAAAAGGAAAAGCCCAAGTACTGAACCTGAGGGAATCCAACTGTAACTGGCAGGAAAGTTGAGAGGTCTTGCTTCCACGTTACTGCGTGTTTCCTGTTTGACATAACTATGGAACCAGATTAAAGATGATACTGTGCCAAAGGCTTTTGAAAGATCAAGAATAATAGATGGCACTAGGTCCCCATTCTTTCTGGGTGGATTGAAGGTGTTTGTAAAGCTGAGGAGGGTGACTGTGGTGCTGTAATTTGGCTGGACACCATTTTGTGTGGGAGAATATAAGCTATTGTCATTGAGGAATTTGAATGGTTGTTCCTGAAAAAATATTATAAAACTAAGGCAAAGATATATATTTATAATTGCAAAATACTTCTGAATCTAAAAGTAATATCTTCTGATGCTGTTGCTGTGATGCGAAGAAACATCACATTAAAATATAAGTAACAGTGGCCTGGAGTGAGAAAGAATCCAATCATGGGTGTATATTGCTGAGGCAGAAGGAGGTTGTTTACATGAACATGGGAAACATGACTCAGAGGTATAATTGGCTGCAAGGAGGATGACCTCATTACCCACTTATCTGCATGTCTCTGAATCAAGTGTAATTAACATCAGTGCTAAACTGCACTTTTCAACAATAATTACCACTTTGCAGCCCTTGCATCATGTTGGCACAGGCATCCCCCTATACAGTTTCCCACAAACAAAGGTACATACACACACCTACTCAATCACATGCACAGACACACTCAGTCACACACACCCACACACACACACATGAACACACCCCAAACCTCCAAAATGCTCTTGATTTTACAGAATATCTCTAATTTTGTCTCTTTTCCCCTGTCCCTCAGTCGGTCAGTCATTAATTTCAGACATAAAAGATTCATACTTCATATTGTTCAGAAAATGTATCCTGGTGTTAAACATGTTGCTTTATTAACTTTCTAATTGGATTACTCTAATATTATAAATTGCCTCTGGTGGTAAGCCACTGTTTCTCTACTGTTTTTGGCTTGTCCATGAATCATGAACAAATAAGTTGAGACCTATGCCTATGATACTTTTACGTTTTGACAACTTGGTCTACACTTTTCAGCTGCCTGATCGGTTTCCTGGATGCTTTATTGACCGATTAACCAACAAGAAGGTTTTTATCCTTCGTTTCAAACTGTGGTTTTACACTACGCTTATTATGTTCACTATATAAGGTCTACTACAAAGAATTTTTTACTTGACTTGAGGAATTGTCAGGTACTTAATCATCCCGTGTTTTAATTAATTCACTACTCTCGCTGAACTGTTATTCACCGGCTGCATTTGGTGCGTTTTGCAGCCTATATACAGCGTATCTGCAGTTTTGTTTTGGGTGGAGAGATTTTGGCTTTAAATCATTATTTTTGCTGTATTGTTACTTATCAGCTGCATTTGGTCTACGTCGCAGCTTACACACAGCGTACTTGCAACATTATTGGGTTGAGAGATCTTGATTTTAAGTTTACTACTTGTTATTTTAACACTCTACATTTATCAATATGCACCGTTTACTGCAGGAACATCTAGAGATAACTAACAAACTGATAAAAGCGCTACATGAACAGCGCAATAATTTGGGTGTAGATGGTGAACCTGTTATCACGGAATCCCAGGAACAGTTGTTTACCTTACACTCTACACCCAACACAAGTATGCAGAGATCTGTTGCCAGGCAACCTTCCAACAGTCCAATGAGAGGCACAGTGACGTCAGGGAGTGGTGGCGCTGTGGTTCCTCCCCTACGTACGTCGTTGAACATAAGAGAGGAGTGAAATGGTGCAGCAAACAATGGTTTTTCTTCTTCAAACCGTACTACAACTTCTATTATGGATTTAAAACTTTTTCTTCAACCTCCTACTTTAAACAAGAAGAATCATACACTATCTAGGGATATGGGCACATTGAATGCCCAAATGATAGAATTTGAAAAAACACTGAAAGCCTTTAAGTCTTTACAGATGGATAACGCTTTCTTGGAACGTTCTTTGGAACTAAAGCAAGTACCTAAAGGTTTACGTGATTTTAAATTACCACATGGGTTTGAGAAAGGGACTGAAACATTTTCTGAACTTTTATTATTGTTTGACAGAACTGGTCTTGAGCTTTTGAGACTCATTATTTGCAACAATTCTGACAAACTAAATATTTTAAATGAAAAGCTTTGTTTTTTGGATAGAGGTATAAAAGCTGATTTATTGTTTGAACACAACAGATTTAGATTGGACAATATTTACAGGGACATGGATAGGTACATCAACAAAGGTTTAGACATTAAGAATCATAAAATAGTAAGGGACAGTCATGACTACAAGAATAACAAAGCCTACATTCACTTCAAGGAATATAAAAATATGAAATATTATAGTCAAACTCAAGGAAACAACAATCAGAATAGATATAATCCTACTTCGGTTAATGAACATACACACAGAAGCAATGTCAATTACACAAATGACGAAGTACAACCGTTTTTTTTAGACCAGCCAGTATTGAGGAGGTCAGAAAGGCTAAGAGAAAGGCAGGGCAGTCACAACCAACAGCCATACAACAATCACAACAGGGCGGTTTACAGAACAAATTCATGGCACAGGTAGACAATATTAACATTACAGATTTAAATCCTGATGCGTTCAATGATTTTGTTTTACGTACTGATATATTTAATGTGGATGTTGAAGTACATGAACAAATTGACACAATTTCGGATTCTTGCAACAGTACTATAAATTTTCCAGATGGGGTTCTTGTTAGGAATAATTATGACTGTTTGATTACTACACATTTAGGATTTAATTTATACAATTTTACTGAACAAAACTTTGGAAAGAACTTTTTAGAATTATTTAGTAAAGGATTCACTTTTGCACCTACATTTTATTTAGATATTGGATATGTGTTGATCAATTTGAAAATGTATACCAGGCTATTGAATTTAAAAACATTTTTTCACAATTCAGGTGATCCTGCATTAGATTCTAGATTTTTCACTTTCAAACGTCACAGTACATTTATTCTCCCCCAAAACTACATGATCCATATTTTTGAAAAACTCTGTGAAACTCAAATTAGAAGAATTTTAACCAAGAAAATTGCTATTAAGCACAATTTGACATCAGCAGAGAAGTTTTGTCTTAAGGAGTTAACAGGTTCGGACAAATACAGGATCATGAAACCAGACAAAGGGGGTGGAGTGGTCATCATGCTTAGTACTGATTATCTAAATAGGATGACATTATTATTAGAAGATACCGACACCTACGAAAAAGTTAGTCAACATGAGGTTAACAGAGCATACACTACAATAGATTGGTTGTTTTATGAATACCTTATGGATGCTAGGATTGATCAAAACATTTTCAAATTTATTTCTGTGGAATTTCCAATTATACCATCTATTTTTGGGATTCCCAAAATTCATAAAGATGTACATCACCCCCCATTTAGACCGATTGTGTCAGCAAAGGGCTCTAAGACTGAAGCTTTAGCGGCTTATATAGATTTGAAGTGTAAAAACATTTTGAAAAGTTTACCACACATTCTCAGAGACTCATGGCACTGTCTTGAGCGGATCAGAGAATTCTCAAATAATTTTGACTTTAAATCTGAATTTATTATGACCACTGTAGATGTTGTTAACCTTTTCTCTGTCATTCCCCATGGAGAAGGGTTGGATATGTTTGAAACATGTCTTAACAAACATAACAGACAAAACAATTCTGACAATCGATTACTAACAGAAATGTTAGAACTTGTTCTGGAGAACAATTTTTTATATTTTAACAAAGAATATTATAGACAAAAAAAGGAAGTCGCTATGGGGGCTAGATGTGCCCCCATTTATGCAAATTTAGTCTTAGCGTATTTGGAATCTGAATTTATATTTACTAGTAATTTTTGGAACAAGGTTTTATTATATTTATGCTATTTGGATGAAATTCTTATTTTTTGGGGGGGTACTAAGGATGACTTTAATGATTTTATTTCATTGTTGGGACAAACCACAGATTTTTTTAAATTTACTAGTCATATTTTTGACAATAATGTGGAATTTCTAGATATTGTTTTGTCTGTTTCTAATAACAGAATTGAATCTAATATATTTAGGAAGAAAACTCATTCAAATTCATTCCTACACTTCAACAGCTGCCATCCGGTTCATCAAAAAAGAAATCTTGTTAGAGGCCAGATGGTTAGGCTGTCTAGAATTGTTAGTGATAACCAAGTTTTTGATGGTGAATTGAAAAAACTCATGAACATGTTCATCGTTAGAGGCTACCCTTGTGACCTTATCTTAGAAATCAGTAACGAAATTAAAACTAAGAGGTATATTTCATACAAACCTATTATTTTATACGGATTACCAGAAGTTGATACATCAAAACCAAGTCTACCTAGACATAATACATTTATTATTCCATTTAATGACAGAACATTTGAGATTGTCAACACAGTACAGGAAGCATGGACCAGCGTTATTGACTCTAATATAGAACTTTCAAGTATTTTGGGTAATAAACCCACAATTACATATAGTAGAGGGAAAAATTTGAAAAATTTGTTTGAAAATAACTATAACAATGAATTGTGTAAAAATTCCAAGATGAGTAAATGTGGTGCATGTCACATTTGTAGGTTCATAAATGATGGTCCATATATCTCTATTTTTAATTATGGAAAGACTATTAGATGTCCAGGCCATTGTAACTGTAACTCGGGTATGGTTGTTTATGCCGCAACTTGTACAGTTTGCCAAGCATTCTATATCGGCAAAACTATTAGAAAGTTAAAAACACGTATTATAGAACACATGAGTGACATAAAAAGACATAAAACAACTAGTATGTTATATAACCATAGTACCAACTGTTCCAATTTTAAAAAATTTCTTTTTTTCGTCATTGATAGAATACCACAGAATAGACAAAAAGGTGGAGACGA